>NC_091754.1:43889404-44189404 GCF_043380555.1 Nothobranchius furzeri | reverse complement strand
TCATTTGTTCAACGTGACATTTGGCAGGATGGAATGACATTCGTCTTCATCGTTCATCACCTGTCTATTGTCTTCCAATCTGTGAATGACGGGGGGCTGCTGCCATTTCTATGCTTATAATTTCCCTCGGCACATTATGGGCTGGCACACACGTTCTGCAGCTTTCCGTCGTACTGCTTCCCGGGAAGGAGGCTGGGAGGGAGATATGACAACTTCAGCCAGAGAGCCACACTCGCTGCTCAAGGGACATTTGTGGCTGTTGATGGAGGGATGTTTTTCCACATCTAACCTGCATGACGAGGCTGAGCAACCACACATATAAGGAGGCAAGAATGGTGGCAGGCGGCGGACGAACATCCGGTATACAGCAACAAGAGCTCATCTGGCTTTTGCAAGGACAAAAGGCAGTGAACAAGCCTGTATTTTTAGTACCATCCAGTTCCACACCAGTGCATTTCTGCCCAGTCCCTCCAGGGGTGGTGGTGGTGGTGGTGGTGTGTGGAGGATGATGCCTGATTTCACCACAGGCTTTACAGCTCACTCGATTCTGGGAGGAGGGTATTCGTTTAAGTGGTATCTTCCACAAAATAAATTGGTGCTTGAAGTTTTGCAGCAATTAAAATGGACACCTCGTTGCTTTTCAACCAGGACACTACTTCTTTCAACTAAATCCCTCATGTTTAAGGAAAGGCTCCAATTTACTAAGGGATACTTAGCAACTTTTCCATATTTTTAAATCATTTTGTTGAGCCAGTGTGCCCTTAAATGACCCTTTACAGGGTTAATGAAAGGCCACCCTTACCCTGTGGCCAGAATGTTCCATTGGCAACTTCAGAGTGCCGGTCCAGTCTGTCGGGAGCTAAAAAATAGAGCTGACTCAACTGGTGCTGCAGTATGATTCCAGCACGTTTCCTGCATGTTTTAGATCATGAACACAGCAGATTTGTTTATTTTAGCAATGAATCACTTGTGTAGACACTACTGAAGGCTGGGGAGATGTTTCAGTCATTAGATTAAGGTGTTAAAAAGATGAACACACAGCAACAAGATGGGTTTTGCTTTTGGTTTGGTTTTGGACACTAGGGGGAGCTGAAAGCAAGCCTAAACTGCCTAGACTTCTCAATTTTAGACAAAGCGCCTCTTCCTCTTATAAAAAAATGAAACAAACCCATCTAACACCCATATCTTGTTATAAAACTAGTCACATGTGTCATGAAGTGTTCTACTTTACTTTTTCTTGTGTATTTACATAACAGTTGTAATATTTGTCCCCTGTAATACTTAAATCCTCCACTAGAGGTCAGAAATTACATACAAGATAGCTGGTTTTGAGGAGAGCACTAAAGAAGAGATATTTGTCTGTGGAATAGGTGCATAAAATATCCCACATAGTGTTACGACCCGTGGTGTAACAGAGGTGTGGGCAAGATGGTGAAAATCAAACAGTTTTTTTATAAAAGGATCTAAAATACAAAATGCTCCATTCTTACTAAAAGTACTTTATATAAACTCAGTGCTATGGCTCAGGGTTCACATTTAAAACAGGCAGCTAGCTGAGCTCAAACTAAAACACTAGGTACATTAATGCTAAATACAGAAACTAAATAGTCACTTAAATGTTGGTTGCAGGAGGAATCTACCACCAATCTGGTTTGTGCTGGTTGGATCTGGCTGGTGTTGTTCTCAAGCCTGATCGTCTGTGATTCTAACCCTTTGATCAACGACCTTCAACCCAACACAGTGGGTTGCTGGCCTCACTCATGAAGAAGGACACACATTGGATTTGGTGCAGATGTTTGGATTGGAAATTTATATGAGTGACATTCCAAACCTGCAAATGTCTGACCACCTTCCTGTAATATTTTCAATTATGGTTCATGGTTACTATTTCTTTGTTTTGGCTGCTTTAATGACCCTGAAATAAACCAATCCAGTTCCCATAACACTGAGGACCTGACAAACTTGTTCAACTCTACCTGTGAAGCTATTTAAGTATCTTAAATTAAGTATTAATCCGTATATTAATCATAGACCAAGCTCGTTGGTGCATGATCTTCTATCGCTTATATTAATATTTTATATTGATATATGATAGACGCTTCATATATTAACTAGTTTGTGTCATCCTAGTTTTAGCATTGAATAGCACAGTGTTAGAGCTGTGTGTGTGAGGTTTTGACCCCATTACACAGGAATTAAGAAATCTTCAACCAGGATTTGTTCTAACTAAATTTTTCATGAATCTTTAGGTATGAATGAAACACATTTAGACTAAAACTGTTAATTTACAGATAATGTATTACATTTCCACCTCAGTGGACAGCATACATGTTGGCTTGACTTCTAGAGTCCAATGGGAGGGCTCGAATGCAATAAAATCTTCAACAGCTGTGCTTGATAGCTAAAAAAAGGAAGCCACAATTTTCAATCAGTTCAGTCAGTTTTCTGAGAAGCTTTTTGCAGCAAGGCCTCGAAGCTGTGGTGTTAAAACCAACTCTGGATTCAGGTGGCTCTGTGTAGTTTAGATGTGATGCAGCAGCACACTGGGAGCCTCTAAGTTACAGCTGGGCAGAGTCAAACAGACCAGCCCTCTCCTCAGCAGGGTGCGTACCCTCAACTGGCCAGGATTAAAAGATATGCTAATTTGGTGCCATTAGCTCCACCAACAAACACCTCTTTGTTGACATCTGCACCTAAGCCTCCTCTTTAGTTTGTTATGAACAAAGTGGCTTTTGATGAGAACAGCTTCACATGGAACGGGCAGCACAAGCAAAAGAACTGAGCTGGTGAAACAAGGATGGAAGCAGCCAGAGCTTGATTTGTTTGTTCATTTCCTGTCAATGACCGAATTTTAGTGAAGAGCCAGCCTGGTTTTATTGCTCCTTCTCAGTTCTGCTTCTCGAAACCGTCAAAGTGAAGTTAAAGAGCACCACACCAATACTGAAGCTGGACTCTGAAGCTGCAGGCTCTGCAGTGATTATGTGACATAATCCTATCTGACTCATTAGATTACAGATGAGGATGATAACACATGTGCTTCCTGTTTCTGCAGTTGTTAGGCTGTGACGGTGGATTAGAACAGACTTGTGTTCTTCAAGAATTCAGGGTGAAGCTGAGTTCATGTAAAACACATTATACATTAATGAAGACATCTCAGAAGGTGAGATATAGAACATGTGCTGTGTCTTAATTCGTACCTTAAAGGTACGGTCGATGTTTTTATAAAAAGGCAATCAAACAAGCTACATTTTGAAAAATAACAGTTATAAAGGGAAAGCCTCTTTCCTGAGGCTTCTCACTGGAGTCACATAATCGGATGGTCACAGAAAATGGTACAACACCAGACGCAACTGTTGAACAACCCTTTTAACTCATACTTTTGACCCCTTGTTCTGCCATTAATATGCTTATATGTTATGAATAATCTACCGTGCTAGCTAATGTAGCATGCAGAGTTTTATGGTGAAAAAGGAGGCACTTTTCTGCTTTCTTGGTTTATTATCAAGGTTCTCCCTCGCTCCACTTTCTCCTCTAAAGCGTGCAACCTCTGCCCCATGTGTGATTTGTGCAAACAGAGAGGTGATGGATGGTCTGAGATCAGTTTGATGGTGAATCAGGAAGCAGTCATTAAGAACAGGACTTCACAACTGGATGAGGTGTTTCTGGGATTGTATATTTCAGAAGTGATAAAAATGTATATATATACAAAGGGTAAGTAAAAGTAGCAAAACAATTTTAGTCAGCCAGTGACTCAAGCATTATTTTACAAAGATTTTGTTTATTTTTGTAGAGATATGAAGGAAGTCCAGCCGGATGGGCTACATTTGCTGCTGGGGAAATTAGTGGTTTTAATGCCATGACATGTACAAGGCATTACATGTGTGTAAAGCTTTACACATCATTGAACTGTAATATGGTTGAAATATCCCTTTAAGGTCACTCATTTTATTTATATATATATTGAATTTTACATGTAGGTCAAAATTAGGAAAATTGCTCCATTTCTGTTTGGCTTCATAATGATTTATCTAACACTTGTACTGTAGGTTAGTATGTAACTTTGATAATTTAATAAATTATTGGAGCAGGTCCCTCATGTCCAGAAGTTTGTTTTGAAAGTTTGTATGTTTGTTAAAACTTTTTAAGTATTATGTGGGGCTCTGCAATGCTGTTGCTTTGGGCCCTGGCTAGATAGGCTGGGATCTTCATGCTCGGGGAGGATTTTGGGAGTGGGGGTGTCTATTTGGGCCAGTGGGGGAGCTGGCTTCCTGGAGGAGCTAGGCCCCCCAGCCATACCTTCCCACCCTCAGACATGTTCGTCCTCCTGCTCCTTCACATCAGTATACAAACATGCACATAGGGCCTTAGGTGGTGGGTAAGTCAGGGGGTGCGAGTATGGTTCCCATTTCCGCAGTCCCATGGTGGCATGCGTCCTAATTTTAATTTGCACATTTAACACTTCCACCAATTACATTCCATGTAAATGCACACATAGGGCCTTCGAAGAGCGCACACTCAGCGGCACCTGGTGGGGTGGGGGTGGGGGGGGGGGTCTCTCAGCCTCACTCCCAGTGCCAGTGCCCACTTCCAATTTTCAGCTGCACCTAGACACTGAGGGCTCTGTGGGGAAGTGGGGTTGTGTGGTGGTGTCAGCTGGTGTAGGCCAGATGATGCCCCCCCTCCCAAACCACAGTGACAGTGTGTCAAATGTGGAAAGCCAAGCAACTGGAAGACAAACTTCATCTACTGGAGGAAATTCATTTGCCTCATTTACCTTTTTTGCTCGTCTTAAAGCTGAAGCTGATCTGGCAGCTTTAATGGTGAAACAAAAATTAATGAAGCAAAAACATGAACTGGAAGAGGAAGAACAAAGACAGCAGAAAAGGAAAGAACAATTAACAATTGACGAGGAAATTGCTGCTCAAATGGCCAAATGATCTGTATTAAAAATAAGGAGCTCAGCGAGTGGAAAACAAGAACAAAGCTAATCTCAGATGGGATGAACTCCTATGTGGAAAAGACTAAAGACTATATGTTGAGTCCCACTGCAAAGTCGTTTGTCCCAGAAACAAAGAAATTAAAAGACCCTGAAAAGGAACAATGTGCACCTGCTGTAAGGCCTAAAGAACCCAGGGCAGCTCCCTCTAGACATTCTGCCCCTGTGTTTCTTGAAGGTCGTGGAGCTTCACAGAGGTTTCATTTTCATCGTTCTCAAGAAAGACCTCAAAATCAGCAACAGCCTCCCACTGACATGAATACCATTGCAGGAAATGAAGACCAGCATAAAATTCTGGATATCGTGAGAAAGCGGAATGAAATCACAACACATCTTATTCAACAACAGTGTATTTCTTCTTTACCACATGAGAAATTCCCATTTTTAATGGAGATCCATTGAAATATCATGTATTCATGAAAGCCTTTGAGAATGGAGTTGAAAGAAACACCAACAGTTTCAGTGACAGACTGTATTTCCTCGAACAGTATACAAGTGGACATCCAAAGGAGCTGGTTGAAAATTGTCAGCACCTAGATCTTGAAAGGCTACAATAAAGCTAAAGTACTGTTTCAACAGCAGTTTGGGTATGAACGGAAAATTGCTCATGCATATATGGAAATAATTTTCTCATGGTCTCCAATCAAAGCTGATGATGTCAAAGCCTTGGAGGAGTACAGCCTTTTTCTCAGAGGTTGCTCCATCGTGATTGAGGAAGTACAATATATGGATGAACTGGACATGCCAGCAGATATGATTTCAGTCATCAAAAAGCTTCCATACAAGCTCAGGGATAGATGGAGGACTGCAGCTTGTGAGCTTCAGGAGAGATGCAACCAGAGAGTGACCGTTATTGACATTGTGAATTTTATAGAGGCAAGTGAAAATCCTGACTGATCCGGTGTTTGGAAAGATTAAAGATGCTGCACAACCACTGAGTAAAGTTGCAAGCAAACCCAAAACACAATCTCATTTGAAAATAAAGGGAAGCAGTTTTGCCACCACTGTTGCACCTTTGGGGAGGAAAAATGTGCACAAAAGGGAGATGAGCATGACTGGACTGTGCAGAAAGGCTGTCTGTGGTGTGGAAGAAAACATGCATTGTCACTATGTTCGGAGTTTGGAAAGAATGTTCACAAAGAGAAGATTGGCTTCTTGAAAGACAAAGGTGTCTGTTTTGGCTGTTTATGTATTGGACATATCAGCAAAGATTGCAAAAAATAGATAACCTGCAAAGAATGTGGACTCAAGCATCCAACCATATTGCACATTGTTCCCAGACAAAATGCAAGTGATTCAAATCAGTCAGAAAGTGAACCAAAGGTTGCAGTTGACAACAAACTGGTGTCAAGCGGTCTCACTGGGGCTACTGATCAAGATTGTAAGCTTCCTATTGTTCCTGTTCAACTAAAGGTGGATAAAGGCAACATGACTGTTCATGCGTATGCATGTTTAGATCAAGGCAGTACAGCGGTCTTTTCTACAGATGCCTTAATGCATAAGCTTGGACTTACTGGAAGAAAGGGCCGAATACTCCTGAGGACAACAGGTTGTCAGCAGCTATGTGATAACAGGCTTGGAAGTGGCTGGCCTTGGACATGATAATTTTTGTCAGTTACCCAAGACTTACACACAAGAGCGCATGCCTGTTCACAAAGGAAATATTACCAAACAAACAGATTTGGTGAAATGACCTCATCTGAAAGAAGTTGAGCTCCCAGAGATGGATGCTGATGTGACGGCTTCCTCTTGTTGTCCGTCCAGGGTTATTGGAGTTGCCTCAAATCACCGCACACATACAATCAGGCCACAGACACAGGACTGTCCTTCAGAGCTTTTTACTGGCAGGATCTGATGTAAAAACAAGCACACAATAATACATCAGTGTGTGTGCGCTGCAACTGCATACAACGGTCTTTTTCAAAATATGCTCTAACAACACTTAAATATCTGTAACAAGTCCTATTGATATATTAATTAAAGGTTAAAATGACTTAAAGTGCAGAGCGGCTTCACAGTACACCTACCTCCACCAGCTTTCATTACTGCTTTGGTGGGAGGGGCTGTGAATGCGCCTGAAGGACCCGTTGCATGCAGTTGCGCCTAACCACCAGTAGGCGGCTCCAAAAACACAAACAATCACTGCACATTACTTTTGGTGAAATTCACATTTTCATCTCTGTTACACCCACCCCTGCTGAATTTCAGCCAAAATTATGAAAGTGCAAATACCATCACCATGACACAAAACCTCACATTACTCAACGTGGGTGTACACAGTTCAACTTAAACAGTATCCTCTATAAAGGATGAAGTGGCAAGGAAATGGCGCCCTATTCCCTACCAGCTCCTGGAAGCAGGATGCAGCCTACATCCTACATAACCCACGTGTAAAACAAAAAGAAGCCCCTAAACCAGGACTAGTACTAAGTTATGGTATATATCTATTATAAAATACAAAACACAGAACAAAGAACAAGATACAACTTGTTTAGAAAAGGGCATATTATTATACATGCCTCTACTGAAACATTTGAAAAACTGAATTAAAAACTGTCCATAAGCTGACCAGCATCGTCACTAATAGCCATGTTGGTCATCACCTGAATCAGCCTATTGACAGGCTTGACTGTCCTACCAACACGGGTTCTGACTGTGTGGACTGAGTCAGTGCCAATAGCAGACTGAGCAACCAGTGAAGTGTGTGAGAGAACACTCTGTCTATCAGCAGAGGGAACTAGCAAGGGATAAGGGTCATAGCCCGTCACACTAGGGGACAACAGAAGCCCCTCGTCTCCCTCCACTGCAGAGACCATCTCGCTGACGGAGTTGTTCATGTGAGCAGCATTACGGGATGCATCAGGTAAGGAGCTGACCCACTCTTGGGTTCTGATTCTTGAATCATTCTTTTCAACAACCGGTTCCGGTGTATCTGATGCAGTAGTAACATCAGATCCATCAGGTAAAAGGGCAGAAGAGTCGACAGACTGACTGGCTGTATCAAAGGGCAAGAAATTCACAAGCATCAAGAGGTTACGATGCACAACTCTGACCTGACCAGTGTTGGGATGCTGTATCTGATATGTGTGGGTTGTAGGATTCATGCCCACGACAGTAAACACTGTAGACTCCCAGCGGTCAGCAGTTTTACGCTTCCCTCTCTCCCGTTTGTTCGAGACTAGGACACGGTCTCCGACACCAATAGGTTTTCCTTTTGTGCGGCGGTTGTAGAGGCAGGCCTGCCGTTCCTGTTCCCTGTCGGCATGACTTAGAGCTATGGCCATGGCGTCCTGGAGATCTTTTGTCAGGGATAGCACATACTTGTCATAGCCACACAGTTCAGGATCTCTAAGAATGTTCTTAAAAAGCACATCAACAGGGAGGCGTGGCACTCTTCCATACATCAAATAAAAAGGGGCATAGCCTGTAGTCTCGTTGACTGTGCAATTGTACATGAAGGTTAATGTCTGAAGGTGTTTTGGCCAGTTCTGTTTTGCATCAGGTGGGAGAGCTCTTATCATGTTTCCCAGTGTTCTGTTGAAGCGTTCTGCGCTACCATTGCCCATCGGGTGGTAAGGGGTTGTATGGGATTTCCTCACACCCGCAACTTCCAACAGTTCCCTTATGAGCTGACTCTCAAAGGAGGGACCCTGGTCCGAATGTATCCTTTCAGGAAACCCGTATATACAGAAAAATTTGTCCCAAAGCTGCCTCGCCACCTGCTTTGCAGATTGGTCACGACAAGGAAAGGCCTGTGCAAGTCGTGTGAAATGGTCGGTCACAACCAACACGTCAACAGACTTGTTATTGGAGTCCTCTGCAGTCCAAAAATCAATGCACACGACCTCCAATGGTGAAGATGTTTTGATACTTTCAAGAGGTGCTCGACCTTCTGGATCAGGGGATTTGCCAATAACACACCGGGGACACTGGCGAACATAGTCTTTAACATCACGGTCAATGTGGGGCCAGAAGAACCTCTGACGAGCAATAGCCAAGCTCCTAAACTGCCCTTGATGACCAGCACTGTCATGAATCCCCTTGAGAACCTCAGCCTTTAGAGAATCAGGAACTACAAATTGGTGACGCCTCTTGTTGGTTACTGGGTTTTTAGAAAGTCTGTACAGGATTCCATTGGACATTGTAAACTTTTCCCAGTGTTTGAGGTACCTGGTGACCATGGCTTGCTCTTTGGGTTTCTCTCTTCTGGATGGGCGACGGCCACGGGCAACATAGTACAACACCCTTGATAGGACAGGGTCGTTTTGTTGTTTCTCACGCAACTCGGTTTCTGAAAAGACAGGTAGGTCATCCTGAACTGGAAGGATTAGCTGAGGTAGGTGTTCGAGGGTGTTAACAGCTCGTAGCCTAGCAGCAGATTCCCATGCACTTTGTGTTTCGAGAATAGCATGGACATCATCTTTTGTGAAGGACTGAAACTTTGTGCTGTTAGGGAGTTGCGACATGCTGGAGTGCTGGTCCTTGGCGTTCGACTGCCTAAAAGCCTCCTGGACTGAGCCAACTGAGACAGGGAGGGCCTCATTAAGGAGCTGGCTGTACGGTCTTTGCAACAGCTTCCTTACTACAGTCGACTTAATAAATGGCTCGCGACTTAAGGCATCCGCCACCAAATTCTTTGAGCCAGGGATATATTTAATGTCAAAGGCATAAGAAGCCAGCTTTGCCACCCATCGCTGTTCACAGGCATCCAAATGTGGCTTGGTGAGGATGTGCGTGAGTGGGTTGTTATCCGTCCACACTGTGAACATATGTCCTTTCAGCCAATGGCTGAATTTGTCACACACCGACCATTTGAGTGCCAAAAACTCAAGGCGATGGGCTGGATACTTTCTTTGAGCACGTGTGAGAGACTTGCTTGCAAATGCCACTGGCCGGGCCACACTCTCACCTTCCTGAACCTGTGATAGGACTGCACCCAAACCATCCAATGAGGCATCTGTAAACAGAACAAATGGGCGAGTGAAGTCTGGGTGGGCCAGAATTACTGAGTTGACCAAAGCTGCTTTAAGCTCCATGAATGCAGAATGGTGTTCATCTGTCCAGTCAGCTTTAGTCAATTTGCGAAGCACAAGCTTACGCTTGGTGGGTATCTTCAACTTGCGTTTCTGTTTTGCACCAGCAAGCAGATTAAAGAGTGGCCTGGCTACAGAGGAATAGTTGGGGATGAAATGCTGGTAGTAGTTAATCATGCCTAGAAACGAGCGAACACGAGATGGGGAAGGGGTGACGCCATCTGGTTCCATGAGATCTGCAGTTGACATGTTACTGATGGACTCAACTTTAGCGGGATCTGTGGATACACCAGACTCATTGATTATGTGTCCAAGAAACTTCACAGATCTTCTCATTAGCCAACATTTCTTTGGAGCAAGCTTCAGGTTGTGGAACCGCAGGCGGCCGAACACCATCTCCAACCTCTTGAAAGTCACCTCTTCAGAGGGGCCAAACACCAGCAAATCATCAAGGTAGCACAATAGACTGAGAAAGTTCTGGTCACCAAATATGGACATCATCATCCTCATGAAACTAGCTGGGCTGTTGCACAGTCCCTGGGGGAGCCTGTTGTATTCGTACAATCCCATGGGTGTTGTAAAGGCAGAGTATTTTCGGTCATCTTTGTGTAGTGGCATGTTGTAAAAACCAGATGTGAGGTCCATTGAGCAGAAGAATGTGTTCCCTCCCAAAGCAGCTAAGCAGTCTGCTTGATGTGGTAAGGGATGGGCATCCTTCAGTGTTCGCCTGTTGAGCCATCTGAAATCTGTGCAGATCCGCAAGTCACCATTCTTCTTCCAAACTAGAACGAGGGGTGAGGCAAACTCACTGGTGGATTTGCAGATTATTTCCTTCTCCTCCATTTCATTTAGGACTTGACGAAGCTTCTGGTATTCAGCAGGCGGCACACGGCGATAGGGCAACCGAAAGGGTCTCTCATCAGTGAGTTGAATCCTGTGCACAAACCCTTTTGCCTCTCCGCAGTCTAAGTGGTGGCGGGAGAACACATCCTCATAGCTGATCACAAGGTCAGCCAGCTTTCTCCGCCAACCATCTGACACGTCACAAGACTGCAGGTCCAGATCACCCAGACCAACACTTTTCAGTCTCTCCTGCACACAGTCATTGTTTTCCGCTGTAGGATCAACAGTGCTTTTTACAGTGGTAGCTTGATATGAGCATGTTACATCTTGCATAACCAAGTCCTCCATAGCAAGACAGGTGTAGACATCGGCCAGTTTAGCATTTCTACGAATGGTTACAGGACAACTGGAAGCATTTAGGATCTTGAGAGGGACAAATCTGTCTCCCCAGAGTTGTGTCAACGCTCTTGCCACCAATATGCCTCTGGGAGCAGAGTGGGAAGTTGTGGGTTCAGACATCACAGTCAAGCCAGGTGATAACCTTGTATCCTTGGGAAGTTTGCCCCATAAAAGATATTCAGTTCCAGCCTCCAAAGTGACAGCTGTGTTACATCTCACAGTTCCGATTTTGTCTGGGACATCCTCACCAGAACGACGATCCAGGCCAGCAAGCAGAGAGAGGAACTCCTCAAGCTCAGGGTGATCTAGGTTTGGTGTGGAAATAGCTTCCCAATAGGAGGAGTCATTCTTTAGCTGGTGTAACAGATGCCTGATGACATTGGAGCCCACGAGCAGATCAGCCTGTTGGTTATTTACAACAAAGGTGGGGACCAATAGCTTACATCCATAGATCTCCATCTCCAGATCTATTATTGAAGTTGGTTTCACTCTGGCACCACCACATCCCACAAACACAACATCAGTACCCTCCTGATGAGAGATAACAACACCCGCATTAATTAGCGACTGCAGGGCTACTTCACTCAGTGAGCATGCCATCGAACCACTGTCCAGCATGGCATCAAGAGTCACTTTGCCATCGACTTTAACATGCATATAAAACAAGCTGTCACTCTTTTTGACCCTTTGTGTGTCCTGAACAATAACATTTTCTGATTCATTCAGTTTCTGTATATTTTGGTACAATTCAGCAGCATCAAATGTGTGGGAGATTTTACCTTGACCCATGTGACCTCCCTCCAGACATAGGTCACCTAGTTTCCCTGCATATTTTCTGTAGGGGAAGTATTGGTTGGGCAGGACCATCTCGTGTGGTCTGGGCTGAAACATGTGAAACAGAGTCGGTCTGAACGGCAGTGGGTTTCTGTTGTATGCTTGTCATCATTGCACACCCGACAGTTCATAACAGATCTGGCCCGGCCCTTTGTGCGCCCACGACGAGCATATGAGGGCTGACCACTAGGCTGAACTTTGGTGAGAAGCTCCCTGAGCATCGACACTATGTCACCAAGCATGGCACCCTCTTGTGGCTGACTGAGTGGGGCAGAAGCTGGAGACTGGAACTGGCATTGCACTTCTGTACATTTACTCTGCTGCTTCATAGGCTGTAGGGAAGGAAAACATGTCTGTGCAGCTGGAGTAACTGAATCACCTTGGAACTGCTGGTTCTGCACCATTGCAGGTGCATAGGATAAAGGAGTTTCAGTGGTTGGCTGCACAACATGATGGAGCAGAACACCATCAGGCATATGTACATTACTGGAGACTCTGGGCTCAACGTGTGTCTCAAAACATAGTAATTGGGCTGCAGATGGTTTGTGCATTGGTGTTTTAATACTGGACAATCGCTCTCTTTGGTGTTCATCTAGCCTCTCCTGAATGTCTTTGGGGGTCCACTCATGAATCTGTTTGTACTTAAACACTGAAACTAGTTCTGTATCAGGGCAGTGCTTTACAAACATTTTAGCAATTTCGCTACCAATATCCTCAATGCGCTTCCCTTGACGCTTCAGACCTTCCTCAGCCATGTCTGCAGCCTTATTAAGGCGAATCCAGTAATCAACAGCATCCTCTTTCTGGAGTGGCAGTGTGGAGTAGAAATCTTGTAGAGGCAGACAGGAGGATGTGTTACTGAAGTACTGTATCAGCATGTTATAAATTACATCTGGGGAGGATGTAGCATTTAAGGCAGGATTACTTCTAAGGCCAATCTTAACTACATCTCTGGCTCTACCCATCAACTTCCCCATAATTTCCTCTTTTTGCATAGAAACATCATAGTTCTGCCGTCTAAGGTAACCTCTCATCATTTCAACCCACTCAGTAACAGTGTACTTGTCAGAATTGTCACCTTTGAAAACTGCAGGTGAGGTTTCTGATTTTACAATGACATTAAACCTTTGACCATCTGAGACAGAAGCGTCCTCAACATTGGCACTGTCCTGTTTCTGACAGGTACCACAGGCTTCTTTTCCCCAGCAACGCCAGAAGATAACAGTTTATTTGCAATTGATTCCCCAATCTGTGAACCTAACTGATAAATCATGTCACTTATTTGGTGTAAGTCATTACCAACAACAGGTGTTGAGTGACTCTGGCCCCCAAATAACATCTGACCAGTAGGTGTCTCATCTGGATCCCGAGCTAATCCCTGGGGTTTACTACTACTCGCAGGTAGTATAGGTGATGCACCCAAATCAAACCCAACAGCACAACCGGGCTGAAAAGTAAGTCCCATTACACCTCTACCTCTCCCAAAAGAGGGGTGACTGTTCACAGTTTTACCACTTGGTTCAAATCTCTTTGCCATGTTAAGATAAAGCAGAAATAAAACACACTCAATTAAAATCCAGTGGTAATTAGAAATAGAACTACTGTTTCCCTTAGTTCATAAACCTTGTGACCCAATTGTGGAGGTCTTGAAGTGAAGAGGTAACTTGCAGGTAGACGACACAGTAACCTCCGGTGAACCGCATCAAGCTGCTCAGCAATCCGGGAGTCACGGCACCAGTGTGACGGCTTCCTCTTGTTGTCCGTCCAGGGTTATTGGAGTTGCCTCAAATCACCGCACACATACAATCAGGCCACAGACACAGGACTGTCCTTCAGAGCTTTTTACTGGCAGGATCTGATGTAAAAACAAGCACACAATAATACATCAGTGTGTGTGCGCTGCAACTGCATACAACGGTCTTTTTCAAAATATGCTCTAACAACACTTAAATATCTGTAACAAGTCCTATTGATATATTAATTAAAGGTTAAAATGACTTAAAGTGCAGAGTGGCTTCACAGTACACCTACCTCCACCAGCTTTCATTACTGCTTTGGTGGGAGGGGCTGTGAATGCGCCTGAAGGACCCGTTGCATGCAGTTGCGCCTAACCACCAGTAGGCGGCTCCAAAAACACAAACAATCACTGCACATTACTTTTGGTGAAATTCACATTTTCATCTCTGTTACACCGACATTGAGTTGCTGATTGTAACCAATGTTTCTAAAGCTTTGGAACCATTAGAAGTAATCTACAGCACAGGAAATGGACCTTTTGCCATCAGAACCATGCTCGGCTGTGTCATGGTGGGCTGAAGTCTCTTAACCCACATGAGAGAATCACACACGGAAAAGGTGAGTGATGATATAAAAGTCTTTATTATTAAGAAAAACAAAGAAACCAAAGAATAATAAATACGGGCGCAGATCCACAGGACAGGGAACCGGGACGAATCCGACTATAAGAAAAACACAATGGTGTGAGTGGCAGAAACCGAGAACCAGGAAAGTATAAGATAAGAGGAACGGTCTTACTGAGTCGAGCAGGGTACGAGCTGGAGGGAGAGGCAAGTCAGGCTGATGCAGGGGTGGAGGTTGTCGCAGGAGAACGATTAGATCCAGAAAGGCAGGTGAGCGGTGGAGAGCGGAGGCCAGGGAATCGAACAGCGTCGAGATAAAAACACACACCTCAGGCAGGCGGAGAGTATCCAGGACTGGGGCAGACAAAAACGCAGATCAGGTTGAACAGACAAACTAGTTTTCAGGTCTCTCTGATTCAGGACAGGATTTACCCAACAATTGAGTATCAGCCAGCGTTGAGGTGTGGGAGCGCTGTTCCTTAAATCCTCTGGCCAAGCTGGAGTTAATTGGCTTCAGCTGCAGCTCCCCAACACACTCACCTGCAAACAATGAATGACAACACACAGCAGAAGACAGCAGAACCATGACAATACCCCCCCCTCAAGGGACGCCACCCGGCGGCCCAGCCGAAGAGGAGGAGGAGGAGGAGGAGGAGGAGGAGGAGGAGGACTCAAAATCCCTGATGAGCGAGACGTCATCAATCCAGGAGGAGGGAATCCACTGACGATGCTCCGGACCGTACCCCTCCCAATCCACCAGGAATTGGCGACCACGACCCCGGGGACGAACACCCAGGATGCGCCGCACCCGGTAGCAGAGACCGCCGTTAGCAAGCCGGACAGGAGGAGAAGGCTCAGTAGGAGGGCACAGAGGGCTGGACACAAAGGGCTTGACCAATGAGACGTGGAACACCGGATGGACCCTCATGGAGGAAGGCAGGGACAGACGCACAGAAACTGGGCTGAGGACCTCAGCTATGGCGTAGGGGCCGATGAACCGGGGGTAGAATTTCTTATTAGCATCCTTCAGTTTGATGTCCCGGGTGGACAACCAGACCCGCTGGCCAGGAGCGTATGCAGGGGCTGGACGGCGGCGCCGGTCAGCCAGCCGGCGGTTGCGGTCGGCGGTCCGTTGGAGTGCGGCCTTGGTCTGGGTCCAGGTGCGTCTAGCGCGGCGGATGAACTGGAGAGCTGAGGTCGGAGGATTGGAGTCGGAGGGAAACAGAGGTGGCTGATAACCCAGAGAGATCTTGAATGGGGATTGGCCTGTGGTGGAGGAAATGTGTGAGTTGTGAGCGTACTCTATCCACGCAATCTGGTCACTCCATCCAGACGGATCTTTAGAGCAGACACATCTCAGCATGGCCTCCAGCTCCTGGTTCATCCGCTCGCACTGGCCATTGGTTTGGGGATGGAAGCCAGAGCTCAGAGCGGTTCGAGCACCCAGATGGTTGGCAAATTCCTTCCACACTCGTGACACAAATTGAGGGCCTCGGTCTGAGAGGATCTCTGAGGGGATTCCATGTAGGCGGAAAACCTGAGTGACGAGGAGAATGGCCGTCTCTGCAGAGGTTGGGAGATGTTTAAGGGGAACTAGATGACAGGACTTGGAGAAGCGATCGACAATGGTGAGTATGGTGTCAAAACCTTTGGAGACCGGTAAACCAGAGACAAAATCCAATGCGATGTGGGACCAGGGGCGTGAAGGAATAGACAGGGGACACAGGAGACCTTGAGGTGGCTGGTTGCTGGACTTATTTCGGGCACAAACCTGACATGCGCTTATGTATTCCTTGGTGTCCCTGTAGAGCGTGGGCCACCAGAACGTCCGACGGATGAGGGCCAGCGTTCTACCTACGCCGGGATGGATGGAGAACCTGGAGGTGTGAGCCCACTTGATTACGGCACTGCGAACAGAGGAGGGGACATAGGTTCTGTTAGGGGGCCCCGTACCTGGGTCGGGATCCGTCTGCTGAGCCTCCAAGACCTTGGTGGAAATATCCCAGGTGATAGATCCGAGGACACAGGAAGGAGGAAGGATAGTGGTGGGTTCGACCTCCTTGTCCGGGGCGTAAAGGCGGGATAGGGCGTCGGGTTTGGTGTTCTTAGTTCCGGGTCTGTAAGAGATGAGGTAGTTAAATCGGGAGAAGAATAAAGACCAGCGGGACTGGCGGGGATTAAGCCTCTTGGCCTCCCTCAGATACGCTAGGTTCTTATGGTCCGTCAAGATCTGGATGGGATGTTCCGCCCCCTCAAGCCAGTGACGCCACTCCTCCAGTGCCAGTTTTATGGCCAACAGTTCCCGGTCTTCAACGTCGTAATTCTGTTCGGCTGGGGACAGACGACGAGAGAAAAAGGCACACGAGTGCAGGGTATTATCAACTGAGGAGACCTGGGATAATACAGCACCAGCACCGGTGTCAGACGCATCCACCTCCAGGGTGAATTGCCGGAGCGGATCTGGTCGGGTGAGGATGGGTGCCTGAGTGAAACGGTTCTTTAAGGTGAGAAATGCTTCTTCTGCCTCAGGGGTCCAGGAAAAAGGTTTGTTAACAGAAGTTAGTTGAGTGAGAGGGGTGGCTATGGAACTGTAGTCTTTAATGAACCTACGATAGAAATTAGCAAACCCCAAGAATCGTTGCAGCTGTCTTCTGTTCGTTGGTGAGGGCCACTCCTCCACAGCTCTGATTTTGTCTGGATCTGCCTTCAGCCTTCCGCTCTCTAGAACAAAACCGAGGAACTTGACAGATGAGGAGTGGAATTCACATTTCTCTGCCTTAACGAACAGACGGTTCTCTAGGAGACGTTGGAGAACTGCACGGACATGTAGACGGTGTTCGGATGGTGATCTGGAGAAAATGAGGATGTCGTCGAGATAAACTGTGACAAATTTGTTGATGAAATCATTGAGGACAGAGTTGATTAGAGACTGAAAGACCGCGGGTGCATTTGTAAGACCAAAAGGCATGACAAGATATTCAAAATGTCCGAGAGGGGTCTTAAAGGCTGTCTTCTATTCATCTCCCTCTCTGATGCGGACCAAATGATATGCATTACGGAGGTCGAGTTTGGTAAATATGGAAGCGTCGTTGACTGGGTCGAATGTAGATGAGAGCAAGGGAAGAGGGTATTTGTTCTTGACAGTTATCTGGTTTAGTTCCCGGTAGTCGATGCAAGGACGTAGAGAGCCGTCTTTTTTAGACACAAAAAAGAAACCAGCTCCCAGTGGAGAAGTGGAGGGTCTTATTATGCCTGCTGCAAGAGATTCAGAGATGTACTGTTTCATGGATTCGTGTTCAGGTCTAGAAAGGTTATACAACCTGCTGGTGGGTAATCTTGCGTTTGGGAGGAGATCTATGCACATGTCGAAAGGTCTGTGGGGTGGTAGCGTAGAGGCATTATCCTTGCTGAAGACCTGCTGGAGGTCATGGTATTCAGTGGGAACTCTCGACAAGTCGAGAGGCTCTGGGATCTTGGCCTTGGGGTTGAGTATAGGAATCGATGCGGATGATAAACAGTTAGACAAACAAAAACAGCTCCAGTTACTGATGCTCCCTGTTCTCCAGTCGATCTGCGGGTTGTGCTTTTTTAGCCATTCGTGTCCCAAAACAACAGGTGATTGTGGGGAAGGAAAAACAAAAAAGGAGAGTACCTCATGGTGATTTCCGGATACCCTTAGGTTAACGGGAACCGTCTGGTGGGTTATGGTGGTCAGAGAACAGCCGTCCAGGGAGGACGCACGAAGGGGTGTGGTGAGACGTACCGTGGGGATCTCCAGCTGTTGAACCACAGCCAGATCCAGAATATTGCGCTCGCAACCGGAGTCCACCAGGGCGTCTGCAGAAAAGGTTTGATTATTAAATGAGACCAAACAGTTCACGGAACACAGGGATCTTGGATTTGTGGTGCCACCCACCAGTAACCCTGGACCTACTGGTGGGTGCGATCTTTTGGCCGGACAGGGCAGTGTGAAATCATGTGACCCGCTTGACCACAGTAGAGACAAAGGCCAGCCGTCCTCCGCCTCAGTTTCTCCTCAGGAGTAAGTTGAGCCCTTCCCAGCTGCATAGGTTCAGGTTGCGACACTAGCGCTACCGGGGTGCGGGAGGACATTTCAGGGGCGGAGATGGAAGGTAGATGCCGTGAAACCCTACGTCTGTCCTTGAGACGTCTCTCAATGCGTGAGGCCAAGGAGATGAGACTTTCCAGGTTCTCAGAATCTGGACAGAAGGCTAACTGATCCTGAAGATCATCAGATAGGGACTGAGAAAAAGCAGCTCGGAGTGACGCGTCATCTAGTGTAGATATGGAAGCTAAGGTCCTAAATTCTATGGCGAAATCTAATACTGTTAATCTCCCCTGGCGTAGACTCCAGATTTTTCTTGCTATTTCCGCAGGGTTGTCGGGTGTATCAAATATCTGAGAAAATTCTGACAGAAATTCATGGAGAGGACCGAGTAGAAAACCAGGCTGGCGACTTCTAGCCTCAGCCCACAATAACGCTTTCCCACGTAACAATCCCACAATAAACGAAATCTTTATAGGATCGCTGGAAAACGTGTCAGGAGATCGTTTAAACGCCAAATCACATAGCAAAAGGAAACTACGACATCTGCCAGGCTCACCTGAGAAGGTGTCTGGTGTGGGCGAATCGGCAACCCGGAAATGACCTGGTGCCGGCGGAACCGGAAGAGGCGGCGCAGGTGGAGGGGAGGAAATGGATGAGGCTGCTGCGCCGAGTTGAGCCCGCAGCTGCCGGTTTTCGGTGTCGAGGTGAAGTAACCGTTGATTAGTGAGATTCAACTGTTCGATCACAGACTGTATGGACTTTTCATGTTGGGTTAACGTGGATACTAACGTCGGAGGAAGTGATTCACTCATGGGATCGGGAGTTCTTTGGCTGGCTGATTCTGTCATGGTGGGCTGAAGTCTCTTAACCCGCATGAGAGAATCACACACGGAAAAGGTGAGTGATGATATAAAAGTCTTTATTATTAAGAAAAACAAAGAAACCAAAGAATAATAAATACGGGCGCAGATCCACAAGGACAGGGAACCGGGACGAATCCGACTATAAGAAAAACACAATGGTGTGAGTGGCAGAAACCGAGAACCAGGAAAGTATAAGATAAGAGGAACGGTCTTACTGAGTCGAGCAGGGTACGAGCTGGAGGGAGAGGCAAGTCAGGCTGATGCAGGGGTGGAGGTTGTCGCAGGAGAACGATTAGATCCAGAAAGGCAGGTGAGCGGTGGAGAGCGGAGGCCAGGGAATCGAACAGCGTCGAGATAAAAACACACACCTCAGGCAGGCGGAGAGTATCCAGGACTGGGGCAGACAAAAACGCAGAACAGGTTGAACAGACAAACTAGTTTTCAGGTCTCTCTGATTCAGGACAGGATTTACCCAACAATTGAGTATCAGCCAGCGTTGAGGTGTGGGAGCGCTGTTCCTTAAATCCTCTGGCCAAGCTGGAGTTAATTGGCTTCAGCTGCAGCTCCCCAACACACTCACCTGCAAACAATGAATGACAACACACAGCAGAAGACAGCAGAACCATGACAGGCTGGACTGTGAATGGACCACTGACAGGAGAAATTGGAAATGAAGAAGAATGTCGACAGCCTGAGTCGATGGCGAATAAAGTTTCTGTTGAGAACCTGGATGACCTCTGGCAGAAACAGTTCAGGACAGACTTTCCTGAATGCAGCACTGACGAAAAGCTTGGAATGTCTGTAGAGGATCAAAGAGTCATGGAACTGGTCATCATTTCAACAAAGCTGGTTGACGGACATTATGAAATCATTCTGCCTTTGAGAACAAAGTAATTCAACACGTCAAATAACAGGAAGTTGGTGGAGTATCGTGCAATACAACTGAAGAAAAAAAGTCTAAATAATGAGCAGTTTTATGCTGATTATGTTGCATTCATGAACAATCGAAAGGCTTTGCTGAGAAAGTACCTGAAAATGAATTGCAGCACATTCCAGGGTGGCCTTTTATTGTGGGTAGTATAAGGTACACCTGTGCACTACTCATGATGTCAGGTCAGCATCTTGATGTGGCACACCTGTGAGGTGGGATGGATTATCTCAGCAAAGCAGAAGTGCTCACTATCACACATTTAGACTGATTTGTGAACACTGTTTGAGAGAAATGGTAATAATGTGTATCTGGAATTAATTTTAGATCTTTAAGTCATCTCATGAAAAATCGGCGCAGAAACAAAGGTGTTGCGTTTATATTTTTGTTGAGTGTATATATTTATAGATAATCTTTATAAAACACCTTTTGTAAACAGTAAATGTCTAATGTGTTGGTCAAAAACAACCTTCTTACCTCAGATAACTTCATTGCTAACAATGAAAAGCTGTGTCTTTGTTGACACAGCTTTTCCCGCAGGTGCATGTTAGGAGGTGTGGCTTTAGGCTCTTTCGGGAATGGCGAGGGAGTGAGCAACAGCCGTTCGAATTTAAAATCCTCCTCCTCCTCACCCTGATGACATTGACTTACGGACCCTGCCTTTAAAAGTCAGAATTCTACCAACAAAGGGGTTAAAACAGAATGTGAGGCCCGGAGAACAGCCGAAACCCTAAACCGCTGCCTCTCAGACTGCTGATGGCACCGCCTTTTTATCTCCGATGTGGGTCATTTGACGGATTCAGCTCAGCTGTGCTCATCAGCAGCCTGGAGAAGAGAAGGAGGAGGGACGGTGTCACAGGGGCTGAGTGATCCTGGCTCCTGGAACTGAAGAGGGCAGGCTGGTGGCCATAACACTGTAAATCCAATACTGTACAAGTATTTCACACATGCTGTTACTGGTGTTATTGTGTACCAGGATAATGCCAGTATAATGTAAACTGAGGAGTTCTACACTCTTACTGCAGAGGGGATGAATGACCCACTGCAGCGTTGTTTTACATCTGGGATGTCTCAGTCTGCCTCTGAAGGAGCTGTCCATGGTTTTCACAGTAGAATGCAGTGGGTGGGAGGGGTTTTTAGGATGGAGGACATCTTCCCCAACATCCTCCTTTCCAATATGCGTACAATTGGTAAAATCATTAGACAGTGTGGGATTAACTTCCACTGTTATGCTGATGATACTCACCTGTATTTATTCATAAACCTAATCAGCAGTGTTGGGCATCTTACATTAAAAAGGTAATTAGTTATAGTGACAAATTACTTTTTCCCCAAAAAGTTATGGAGTTGGTAAATCAGTTATCACATTGTAAAAGTAGTTAGTTACCTAGCTTAGCTGTAACGTTACTTTTTGTTCCATAATGTAGTTATGTTCTATAACATCTATAGTGAAAGATGTTTTAACTGAATGATTCTCACAATCTAAAATGAACATTTCATATATCTGAAAAGTTCATTCAGTGAGAAATTTCCTATAGATATCTGGAATACATATCCAGTCTGCCTAATTAACGTTAAAAAGAGCACCGTAAGTTTTTAGGTATTCTGAGATGTCGCAAACTTAATTCATACTATGCAGTTTTTATTGTGGATTATCGTTTCTACTGGTAACAATATAGCTGTTGATGTCTTCATCTGCTATTTGGACTAATACGAATACAGTTAGTACTAGGACAAATTCAATTATCCAAATTAGAGTGGTCCGATTGTTGATTAAAGTTTAAACGGCTTCCCGTTTCCTTGGTATTGTCTTGCCTGTACTGTATTCACTCATCTCCTCACCTTTCTGAAGTGCTGTTTACTTCCGCCTCTCTTACTGATCCGTCCCCACCAGTACATACAGATCCCGTCATGTGAATGTAATAATTGTCCGAGACAATTTGCGCGCGCCAACCTCATCCCTGCTTTTTAGCAATCAGAGAGATGAGTGTGTGCTGCTCTGCACACATACTCGTGTGTATCATGTCATATGTTCGGAGCTGTGTATTAATTTCTGGCACATGGAGTCCCAAGTGCAGTGGGATTGTCAGTGATCTTGTATTTATTCCATTTTCTAATAATTGCTCCAAACGTTGATCTCCTCTCTCCCAGCTGCTAGTCTATGTAGACTGGCTCATCCCAGTCTCGTCTCATCCCGGGAGTCTTTAGACAGCTCGTTGGTCATGGAACTGACAGATTTTGGAGTCTGACTGTGTGTAGGTGTGGACAGGTGTCCTTTGAATGGATAACAAGTTCACACAATAGTACAGGTAGTGAGTGGTGGGTAGAATAGAAGACGTAACAGGTCTGTGAAGGCTTAGTTTGTCAGAGTTAAATACTTATTTTCTGACCAATACACAATGGGATTTCCTGTTTTTCATATTCTGTTAAAGTGTAACTATGGTGAAAATTGCAGACATCTTTCATCTTTTAAGTGGAACAACATTCTCATTGGTGGCTGCCAAATACTCTATTTGCCTCACTGTACATGGTGTCTTGCCCAAGAACACTGCATTAAAGAGCGGGTCAATTGAGCCTCGGAGTCCTTCTCCACCCACGTATCAATTTTAAAAAATGCAAGATTAGTAGGCGTTGCCTGGAGGACCGAGAGGGCAGAGCAGCGGCAGTGACGAAGACGACAGCTAACTAGACGATGCTAGCTCCCTTCACTCTATGCAGTTATTAGAAGTGGAGGACGTTTCTCCCCCTCCTTACCCAGACACTCGAGAAGAAAGGGACCAAGTCTATTTGGAGGAGACAAGCGGACCTGAGCCTTATTGTTTTGAGCTTGTGAGTAGCCTGAAACTCCCAGAACCGACCCAACAGAACCATCTTTGAATGGTAAGTAGCCATTAGCCATAGCATTGGATTAGCTGCAGTGTTTGGCTCCACGGCCCTAAAAAGCTAGTATTCAGCATGTTTTAGAGGTTTATCTGCTTCAGCACACCTGGATTTAATCAGCAACAAATAGCTGAGCTGCTTAACAGCTAATCTAACCTGTTAAAGCAGGAAAATCCACTGAAACGTGCTGGATAGCAGCTCTCCGGTAGCCCTGGGCTCAAGTTACAGTCTGCTGCATATAAAGTTATGAAAATACCCCATGAGAAAATTATTCTGTAATGTGTTCAGCTCACTAAAACTGCCCTGATTTATTTATTTACTGATAACAGCTGCTCTCTTGGTTCTAGGTCCTCTGGTGTCTGCAGCTGGTCTGGTGTCGTCAGGATCAGGAGCTTCCAGAAGAATGTGCCTTTCAATGACTCTTTCCCCCTTATTTGTTATATTAATTAAATAAATCTCAATTTATATATTTTCTGTTTTTGTTCATGTCCATAAATACTTAAACATGCTTGAAATTAAAACGAGCTTTTAACAGTGAGGTGCTTGTTTAATTCAGCACAATAGAGCTAGTTAAACATGCATTGTGATAATTCAATTAATGTAATTTATAAATATCCATTAAAATATCAAAACTGGAATCTAAATGAGATATTTGGCAGCACAAAAAACTTGTCAAACACAATATTTATTATAATAATTGTAGGCAGACAGGAGACAGAGCTGATGGAGGTTCTCAGTCATCGAAGGACGGCTGAAGGCTTTCCAGGAACAGGAGATGTGGTGTTGTCTCTTCTCTCTCTATTCTGCCAGATGAGCTGATAGGTTACAGGTGTGTGAGGACATCCTCATGCTGTCATAACCAGATTACAGGAGTTATCAGGTGATCAGCCAGGCTAATGAGATGCAGAAAGAAAACAAATTCAGGACAGTGTACAATATGTGGTGTTGCTCACCTTATGTGCTCTTATAGAATATTAACGTGTGCCTGCCTCATGGTGTAGAGTCTATATTTTGCTGAGTGTCCTGCAATAATGCAGGTTATTAGTTAATTTACTTTTGATAGCAAAAACAAAATATTTAATGTAAAAGTTATTTTCCAGGTGAATCAGCTCACACGTCACCACCAAGTGTCACGGGGGCAGAATCAGTAGCCTCCGTCATGATGTAATCACATACTTATTTAATTGTTAATATCTTAAAAATTCTGAAATGCTTTAATTTTTTTTTTTTTTTACCTTGAACAGTTCACTGAGCTTGCACTGTCACTGAGGTGGAAGCTGGAATCAACAGCAGACACCTCACACCTTGGTCTTTTCAGGGGGTGTGGCCGCTGCTCTGGGACCTTCTGGAAGATGAATTTTGATCATGGTCCCCGTGGGTCACCAGACACACTGCGGCTGTGAACTCCATTCTGGCTGGCTATGTAAAAACAAAGAAGCAGCACATTTATAAATGTTTAAAAGAGCATAAAATCACGTGTAACAATAATCTGTAAAACAAATTAAAACTAGAAGGTAATAATAAAATGTTTACATAGAAGATTATTAAAAATAATTCACCTTTGCTACAGGGAAGGTTTCACGTCAGCCTGGACAAGTGCATTCTTGCAGCTAAATCAGTCTGACAGCCTATGTCTTGGGTAGATTTAGCCTGAAAAAAAAATATAAGCACATTGTTGTTGGGAGTTTATAAAGTCAGATAATATACAAAAGAATCTCCTATATAGGCGCTTTATAACATTCCTAGTGTGTGATCGTTGTTATAACGTAAAAGTCAGTCACACATGATGTGGAGAGCCTGAAATGTGACCTCCTGAACAGAATTCCTTACAGAACCGGGTCACAAGCTGGATTTCACGCTGTAATGCTGTCTGTCAACTAGTGCTGCGTCAGTTAGAGCCACTGTTGCAGAATTGCCGACTGACTAGCTAAAGGAAGTGAACCACGTCTCTCAGACTTTGCATTTAGGTAGGGAATTGTCTTTAGAAGATGTTAAAACGTCTATTTAGCTTACTCACCTCAGACTGGAGCTCGCCGTGGTGGGGGAGCAGAGTCGGTGGGCTGCATCTAAATCGCGGAAGAACCACGGTGGGCAGCCTCCCTCTTCAAACGGAGGCGTGCAGAATCGCGGGTAAAATGCCCACAGAGTCACCGCAACCATACTACACTACACCTACTCACCAATACTTAGACGATATGGAACACTAAACCCGAACTACTTTCCCAATTACACTAACAACCAAACACTAACTAAACTACAATATCCAACAGCCAAGCTAACACTAAATAAGTATTTATAACACTTAAAGATATGCTAAAGACTAGGATATGCTAATGCTATATGCTAATGTTGAACTACCGCTGACCTCCTACGCTCTCTTGCAAATCCAACTCCCACTCGCCACAAGGCGTGGCCGAGACGCTCGTTGCTTTTATAACGTTCACACAGAGCTGCTACGTAGTACTCTACTGGTTTACGTAGTATTTTACTCTTTAGCCATTGGCTAAAATTTATTCAAAATGACTCAAATTCTATGTTTTCAGCTGAAGGTGGCGCATTACTGTGGTTTTTAGACAGAATTTTAAATTTTTAAAGAAAATGTACCAAAATGCTAAAATAAAGAATGCACACATTTAAAACACTATTAGACACTCATTTATACAGTTCATCAGCAAAAAAAGTTAATTTAGACGTTACTTGCTCTTTAAATAGCAGGGAAGCTGGGTTTCAACCAGCGACCTTTTGAATGGCTAACAGCCACTTTTCCTTTCAACCACAGCCACTCGAGCTCATAGTGATGGAAAAATGAGCCAACTTGAGTGTTTCATAACTTCAGTGGGAGATAACCGGACTTTTTATTTGTTTTTAATTAAATAAAAATGTTCTTTCAAAGAGAAAAATGTTTCTGTGCTACAATAATAAGGCATGACACAAAATAATTATTTTCTTCTAAAAAGGAATTACTTTAGCCTGGCAAGCCAGACTAAATAAATGTATTATTTACGAACTTTGCAAAGCAAGAATTTGGTCTAGTTCACTAGGCTAGAATTACTTTGCTTTCCGTACATTTGCCAAGCCCAGTTCCATTTTTTGTGTTATCATGGTAATAGACATTCCCAAAGAAAGCCAGACAATAGAACAGATGTTAGTAATGTCAACATTAGAAAATAGCTGCAGTGTTCGCCCATTCAGGGGACCGGCTCTCTTTTCTTGTTCGGGTTTGATTCTTTATTCCACTGGATATGAATTTTCCAAAACACATCTTTCCTGCAACAACTTCCAAAGTCGGCCATCTCAGGATGCAACTTTGAGACCTGATGGTGTGATGTGGGAAGGACATTAAAGAAGCCAAGTGAAACAGGAAATCTTTCTCTCAGGCTTGATTACTGATTATGCTTTCATTAGCAGGAGGGGGGCTGAAGGCATGAGCATGAGTCTCGCGTTGTGTCGGTTCACTTGTGTAACATTTTAGTCGATGATATTTGCTGTAATTAGCAGATGTGACACTCTCGGGTGCCTTTCGTCATTAGATTGCGTGGTTTCCTGCATCAGAGGCTTCCCACGTGCTGGGCCCGGCAGTTGGCAAGCTTCATGATGGAGGCAGAGGCTGGGAGGTTAGTCCACCGAGGGCAGGAGGGGCTGTCACACAGTCCGTGTGCACGCCATTTTCTTAAAGAAATTATTTCTTTTGTGAGTCTTTTAACTGCTAAAAGTAACGGTGGTGCACATGAGCAAGTACTGCACAATAAAGTCTTTACAATCCAAATGCCACTGTGGCTATGGCAGAAAAAAAAGACTTTAAAGCTGTTTTTACAGGACCATAGAGTTTGCAAAACGGGATTTGCCGCGGCTCCCTGGGGAGGATACTGGCACTTATAGAGCTCCAGACCCCACGTGACTCTCAGTTAGTAGACGCCATATTGGCAGGAAAAAAGGTAAACAAACACGGATCATGAACATGAACGGGATCGGCTTGGATTTTACTTCGTCGGAGTTTACTTCACACTTTAAAACCAAAGAAATCATTTTATATAGTCAGAAATTAAATAGACTAAACATCTCCGAACATTACCGTGCCCCTGGGATACTTTTTAAAAACGCCAGAAGCTGTCGGAGCGGACTTCTTACTGGACCTGGCCGGGGAACCCCTTGGGATTCCCCCGGAGGAGCTGGCTCAGGTGGCTGGGGAGAGGGAAGTCAGGACCTCTCGATGCTACTGCCCCCGCAACCCGACTCCGGATACGCGGATGAAAATGGATGGATGGACAAATAACAGATTTA
Source organism: Nothobranchius furzeri (assembly GCF_043380555.1). Taxonomy (NCBI): domain Eukaryota; kingdom Metazoa; phylum Chordata; class Actinopteri; order Cyprinodontiformes; family Nothobranchiidae; genus Nothobranchius; species Nothobranchius furzeri. The sequence goes on along the minus strand of NC_091754.1, from coordinate 44,161,918 downwards.
CACGTAAGTAGTTTAAATAGAGTGCTGTGCTGTTTGAATATATAAACTGAACGCCAAGAGAAATCACTAGTTTGATTTTTTTTCCGTGAATAAAACAAATATGTCAGGCAGGAGCGTCTCAGGATCTGTCTGAGATCTGTCTCGGTGAGACAGATAACAGCAATCCAAAGTGCTTTTTAAGTGTCTGACAATTGATCAGCCATTGCCTAAAAATTAAATACAGCTTAGCCGGTTAATTGCTGTGATCATAAAACACATAAATGGCAGCACGCAGAAATCACGAGGCAACGTTTTACGTGATGTTTACTTGTTGCTGTGAGTAATAAGACAGAAGTTGCTCTAAAGGGATTAGCGGGGCGGACATGCTTTTAGCCATCTGAGGCGAGAGGCTCATGCGGCAATATTACTACGAAGGTAAGCGCATCAGAATCGAGTTTTATCACCTTTCCCCTTTGCTCCTTGCCGCATTTACGAGACCCACAAATTTGGATTCATCACTCTGTAATGACGCAATGGTCTGTCTTATAAAAGAGTCTCATGAGTCGATAACCTTAAACCGCTTCAGTTCGTAGCAGACAGAAGCTGTGTCCAGCTTGAGAGCATGAGCACAGCCAACCTTTCTAACAGCAGCTCCTCCGACGACTGTCCAATCAATAAACTCCAATTCTATTTGAGCTGAAGTTTAGACCACCACATTACCAGTCCCCTCAAGTCATATTCTGTTCATCTATGGAAATATAAGAGGGCGGACATTGTTAAGGAGCTCATCTGCAAGTCAAGTGTCATTCAGATTTCCTGTTTTGTGGGGCAGCTGTTAATCACACACCACCAGGTGGAAGACATCTAATCAAGCTCATTATCCAGCTTCCCAGCTTGAATATTCAGATTGACTTTTAATTATTATACATTGTGCTGAAATTCCGTAAATCCTCGTGGAAATGGGTCGATTGAATTGGGAGGAAAACACCTGGTAACACAAATGTGAGTCTGATTGTGTAGTTTGAGGCAAACATCACAGTCAAATGAACGCACTCCACCAGCTTGGTGATTCAGTTACGCCGTGCATCATCTCGAGGCTAAAAGATAATGGATATCCTAAACAGTCATGACAGCATCCCTCCATTATTTGTCATGCTATGAATAATGTTCCAGTGTTTGGCCCATCAGCTGAGTAAGAGCTAAGTGGTGCTGCATGCATCAGTTTGATAATGAATACTGACTGTCAGATGGGTTTTAGAAACTTACTTCAGCCCCAATTAAAAAGGAGAGCTGCAGTCATTGATTTTCCTGCACAATGTGGCAGAGATGGTAAATGTCTTCTGAAGGAGGCAACTATATCAGGCCATTGTTATCGCCTCTGTGCACGTGTGTGTGCACGCTGCCAGACCTGCAGACGGTGATTGCTGTTGGATGAAAAAGTGGAGGGAAATGAATGTTCCCACCTCCACACACACTCTGAAGCTAATGATTGATCGTGTTGAATTCTAACAGATAACTCGGGCAGGAAAGATCTGTGGAGAAACTAAACCGAACACAATTTACCAAAAACACAATTTTTTAAAAGGATTCAATTAAATGAGTCAAACACTGGAAAATATTAGAAATTTTAAAGGATTTAGATGTGTCGTGAGTAGAATTATATTAAAGTTCTTGGTGTTAAGCTGATTCTTTTATCCTTGTTTCCGTTCATGTCTCTGCTCGCCTGTTTGTTGGACGGAAGCAAGTCACTGCTCCAGCTCAGAGAAGATGTGATAGGAAACATTAAAAAAGTCCAACTGCTTGTACAATAAAGCATCTTTGGAGTCACAACTGCTAACTGAAACAACTCTTGGCTCATCAGCCTGGATGAGCTGTGGTCATTTAATTTAAACTAAAACTGGAGGAACATATGAGAACCACACTGCTAGCATGATTTAAACGATCTCATCGCTGTAGAAACTCTTAGCAAATCAGGTTCACAGAAAAGGGCAGAACACATCGCACACACAACCAGTTCACTCGGGCATACGTGTTCACAGCCCCCAAAACTGCCCTACTCCTTTTTTTGTCTGGGGTGGGGGACAGGCTGCCATCCCTGCAGCCTTGTTCACTTGAAGCTGTGACTGCATCTCCCAGCAGGTATCCTAGGTACACTGCACATGCTTTGCCCAGCTGTCACTGTGGACGATGACATCATCCAAGGAGGCAGCAGCCTATGTGGAGTGGGGTCGCAGGACCTTGTGTATGAGGTGCTGAAAGGTGGCTGGGGCCCTAGTCAACCCAGAGAGCATGAGCTAGAATTGGAAAAGGCATAACAAAATGAACAGTGCAGTCTTTACCTTGTCTTCTGGCACCAACAGGATCTGCAAATCCTGGCCAGCATTGTGAAGTATTGGGCCGAGCACAGGCAGTTGTTGAGGAGGTCTTCGACACATGACATGGGGTAGGCACCAAATTTTGAGACACTGTTTTCCCTACAGCTTTAGTCAGAGGCGACATTTACGTCTCATTATACAGAATGATAAAGGATTGTGTATGTAGAAAGCCCCCACTGGTTAATTCTCTCCACCAATCGGAGGCTCCCCCTAACAGTGAATTTGAGCTGGACAGTCAGTTGGCAGTCGATGTGTTGGACCAGTTAAGCCTGAAGCTGACTGCCTTAATATGAAGGCCGAAAAACTGACAGGTTGAGCACGGAAAAACACAAGTCTACCTAGATGTGAACACTTTAAAAGCTACCCAGTCTGGTTTGTGCTGGCCCAGATGTGAAACTGCCATAAGGCCGGTGTTTGTGCTGGCCCAGATGTGAAACTGCCATAAGGCCGGTGCTGCCCAGCAGTGGGGAGAGCATGTCTTTAAAGTGTTGCTTTAACCCAGCCACATCAGACATCAGGGTTACAGAGAGATGGTCACCACAAAGGCCTATGAAGTGTCCTGATCCAACTCATTTCTCTCAGGAACTGAACACACCAGAGATGATGACGTTGTATCCTTACAGGGTTTTAGGAGGTTGAGATAGTAGATTTGTGTGCCTCCACCCCTGTCGGACCACACCACCTTATTGTCCACTTCCCCTACTCATCATGTGCCCTCGAAGGGTCCTTGCAACTTGGAAAGCAATTTAGAACTGGAGGAAGGAAGCAATAGAAGAACATTGTCCCCTGGCTGAAATTGACACAGTCGGGTCCCTTTGTCGTGCAGCCACAGTTGATATTTATGTGACAGTTCCCCCAGTGTCCAGGACATATTTAATTTCATTCTTGCTATTACTAGACCCCTCCTACAAACTTCATTTAATCAGTTCCAGCATACCTCTCGGGGTCCTGACAAAAAGCAGCTCAAAGTGGGAAAATCCCATGGAGACTTAGGGGACCCCGTGGACTGCTAACAATAGGGGATCCAACCACTTATCTCAATGATGTTCATCCACGTGAAAACTTATGGATCATGGTTTCAACACCCTATTAAACCTCTCCACCAAACCATCTGTGTGAAGGTACTAGCTGCTGGCCTGCATGGCCGTGATACCCAGTAATGCATACAGCGCACGTAGTATGCAGGACATGAATGATGTGCCCCTGGTCAGTTAGGATTTCCTTGGCAATCCCAACCTGGGAGATGACCTTGCACTCCACTCTTTGCCGAGATGGTGCACAGAGGCAATGCTTTGGGATACCAAGTTGCACCAGGACTAATGCAAACTGGAATCCCTGTGCACTATAGGGAAACAGACTGATGATGTCCATACCAAGACACTCAAATGCCACTCCGTTAATGGAAGGGGCTGTAGGAGAGCGGGGTATGGCCAGGAGATTTACTAACTGGCATTCTTTTATACCAGTATATATATATATATATATATATATATATATATATATATATATATATATATATATATAGCGTGTGTATATATATAGCAACATGAATGGCCTCATTTGTGATCCAAAGGTCACACTTCCCCAGCTAGGTCACGCTGTCCTGGCTGAACTTCTGTCCACAGATTATCCATCACAGGAGACTTAAAGTCTGCTAAGACCATCTTTGATCTGACTGCCTTTTATCTGTCTGCTGTTCCTCCGCAAGATGAAGGACACTTCAAGATTTAAAATAATAATTTTTAATAAACTCTTTTCACTGTTTATTGCAAGGTTCATAAATAATAATCATAAATAATCATCATGGTTCATTATAAATGCATTTAATTACTGAAATTAATTATTATTCTTTGGTTAAAAATAATTATGATTTATGATAATCAGTCATCTTTAACAGTGTAAAGAAGGCCATGTACACTTATACACACCATGCAGGGGACTGAATCAGGGTAAAGGTAACTGCACCTCACATGTCTTTGCTCCATAACCAAAGCTTTCTATCTCTGAGAGGGCGTGTCCTGAGTTTTGTTAAAACCAAACTCCTCAGTTCAAGTTCAGTTCTGAACCAACCAAAATCTCTCCGCGGCACGAGAGTCCATGAGAATAAGAGTCGGCCGCCCAAGGCCTCCACCTAAGCTGTTCTGTCACGCCGATAGAATTGCTCCGAATAAATGCCACCTGCACCAGCTGACGCTAAACTCCTTCAGAGTTAAGTTAAGAAGCAAGCTCAACACCTGTGTACCCTGCGGCAACTCTTGGACCAGAGAGTCGGTACCACACGGGTCTTCCCTACCGGGCCAAGTACCCAGAGGCTGACAACATCCTCCCTTTGACCTCTGGATCCACACAGAGGGTCGTCTGATCGGTGAGGTAGAACACAGATTGCGTCCGATGCTGTTCTCTCTAAGAAACAACTTAGTAAGCTGCAAAACAACTCTTTCACCCAGAACGTGTTTCTCTCTCTGATAGGACCCTTCTGAGATTCCATCCACACATCCAAACACACACATTTCAATTTAGCTTCCATTCAGACACAGGTTGCATTTAATACCAAGTTTTAATATCAAAGCTGTTATAAATTGTCATTTGTAAATTGTAATTTTTAAATTGTAATTTTTAAATTGTTATCTTTAAATTGTTAGTAATAAATTCTTAACTTTTTAAACCTGACTCTTCTTTGAAATGAAACACAGAATGGTGTATATTTGGTTATTGAACAAGCAAAGATTTCATTAAGACTTCTGGTTTAATAAATAAACTTTTGCTATTAATTAAATTTCTTAAATTAAATATTAATCTTTGGATTAAATATAGACCAAGCCAGTTGGTGCATGAACTTCTGTTGATTGTATCCTGGATATTTATACATGATATAAGCTTCATATGCTAATTTGTCTGATCTTTCTCAGGATCTAACAAAGCTGATAGCAAACAGCGTTAAATCCTAGTATGTAGATTGCCAACACTATATATATATATATATATATATAGTTATATATATAGTTATATAGTTATATATAGTTATATATTGATATATACATGCATGCATGCATGCTTCCAATTGGTAAAATCATTAGACAGCATGGGATAAACTTCCACTGTTATGCTTCAGAAAAGGAAAATATGCCTGACCTGAACGGGATTAAATTAGTCTCAGAGAACGTGTGTGTTCTCTCCATCCCCAGTGAGTCATGGTGGATGGCTGCTTATACTGAGCCAGGATCCTCTGGAGGTTTCTTCTTGTTAAAAGGGAGTTTTCCTCTCCACTGTCGCTGCATGCTTGCTTAGTATGGGGATTGCTGTAAAGACTAACACTAGTCAGTGACTCGATGCAACCTGCTGGGTTCCTTATATAGGAAACTTTTTACGGATTGGCGTAATGAACTGACCTGTATTGAAATGTTTACTTTGTGAAGGTCCTTGAGACGACTAATCGTGATTTGGCGCTTTATAAATAAACTTGAATTGAATTGATGCAGATTTTAGTGTTTAGCTGGTTAAAATACAGGGCACAATGTAGATTGTCCAAGTGTTGTTGCCATAATACGACACCATCACCAGGCACAGGGCCCTGGGTATATCTGGTTCCCACACCAGCATCGTTTTGGTGAAGATGCAGACATTGAAATATGTTCACCAGGATATTTTTAGGAAATTAAGATTTAATAAATTTGAGTGAAAACCTCGATTCTTGTGTGGAAAATGTTGGAGACAGCAAAAGGTCTGGATAAGAAAGTATAAAGATTACTGCATGAAGACTGGAGAACAGCCTGAGCAGTAAATTAGTATTGTTCTGTTTTAACAATGTTCATGCACACTGAATAACACCTCAGTTGTTGCACAGCCCATAAAATCAACGGGCTCTTTAATCACAATCCTGCCATAGTATCAGTCTTTTTGGAGCCTTAGCCTTGTCACCAGTAAAGGATGGCGGTCATGTTTAGGGTCATCCTGCAAGGCCTCTCATAAATTCCAACAGCGTTACCTGTCTTCTGGCTCCAGCTTGATAACAATTATTATGGCTCAGTGACCTGAAGATGAAGACTCGCTTTAGGCCTCGTCACCCTCAAGCCACAGCTTCTAGCTCCTTACCTCGGCCCCCTAAAGCCATAAACTCCAACCTGACAAGTTAGCCAGGAGACAAGAATTACAAGTGCTGATTATTTAATAGGTAAAGAGAATTAATCTCTGTAAGAATGGTTTTCTGAGGAGCAACTAGATGTTTCCTGGATGTCTGCTGTTTATGAGGCTACTCAATCACGTTTGATTCTGCATCCAACCTGAGGCCATAGCTCAGCATCACCGTCAGCAGTGAGATTGATTGATTGATTGAATCTTTATTTTGAACAAATAAAAAAAGTACATAAAATAAAGGAAGAAAATAGACAGAGCAAAAAAAAAAAAAGAAACACTACAAGTAATGTTCAAAAAGGAGCAGGAAGAAGCTTAAGTTTATTTAATCCCACCCCCTTTCCACTCCCACCCCCTTTCCACTCCAACAATCAATAGCCTACAGACAATCCTCCTTATAGTTTCAGTATACATGACCTGTATATTTTTAAGAACATAGAGATACCCACCGCAACACACCCGCGCACAATTATGTCAACAAAAATATTGTACAAGATCATCAATTCTCAACCTCCTTGTACTCTGCAAAAACCAAATCCTTAAACTGCTTTTTAAACTGCCTCATGCTTGGACATTGCTTCATATCTGCACTAAAACTGTTCCACAGCTTCACTCCACACACAGAAATGCAAAAACGTTTTAATGTTGTACGGATACAAGGATATTTTAAGTTAAATTCACCCCTCAAATTGTGTCCCCCTTCCCTTTTAGAAAGTAATTTTAGAATGTTGTCAGGAAGTAGTTTATTTATTGCTTTATACATAATCTGTGCCGTGGGAAAATGTACCAGATCTGGAAAATTTAAAATTTTAGATTTTAAGAACAGTGGATTGGTATGATCTTTGTAGCCAGTTTCATGAATTATTCTAATGGCCCTTTTTTGTAATATAGAGATTAATGATAATGAACATTTGTAAGTATTGCCCCAAACCTCTGCACAGTAGTACAAATGCGGTGCAATCATGTAACAATATAGAATGTGGAATGATTTATGGTCCAGAATGTGTTTTACTTTACTCAATATTGATATACTTCTTGAAATGTTATTATGGATATGATTTATATGTGACTTCCAATTTAATTTATCGTCTATAATTACACCTAGGAACTTTTGTTCAAATACTCTTTCAATTTCCACATCGTCTATATTGATCTGCACTTGTTCATTTCTAAGGGAATTTCCAAATAAAATTATTTTTGTTTTACTTAAATTTAATGACAGTTTATTACTGTCAAACCATTTTTTGAATTTGTCCATTTCTAAAGTAACTGTATCCAGCAGCTCCCCCAGATTTCCCTTAGAACAAAAATTATTTGTATCATCAGCAAATAATACCAATTTCAATACATCAGAAGCCTTGTAAATGTCATTTATATAAAGAATAAATAATTTTGGACCCAGTACAGAGCCTTGTGAAACACCACAAGCAATGTCCATGCATGATGAAGAATAGTTGCCCATCTTTACAAATTTTTTCCTTTTCACCCATTGCAGTACAGCCCCCCTTATCCCATACCGTTCAAGTTTATTAATTAATATGTCAAGATTAATTGTGTCAAATGCCTTTTTGAGATCCAGAAATAATCTGGCTGCTGAGATAAAATAATACAAAGAGAAAAAAAATGTCTTCTGATATCATGTGACATCATTTTTAACTGAAAACACAATAAACGGTGCCACACGCTGGATGAATGACTTACTTTAACATCAGCACTGCTCCTAATGCTGAAATGCCAACACTGAAGTGAGTAGAGAAAACATTCCGACAGCCAAACAGAGCAGGAAGGCCTAAGAGACTATCCACACTGGTGCTGATAGTTGTTAAAACCCTTTGTTTCACTTCAAATGGGTTTAGAACAGCTTGTGGATGTGAGCAGGGCAGTGAAGCTACACCATAATACACTCTGGGATGCTCACCTCAGGCTAGCACACTGGGATTGTAAGCACTGCTCTGAAAGTAGCCAAAGAAATGCATCGATTTCCCTCTTTGTTTTATGGACTGGGTCCTGTTGAGGGATTTCAAAGAGGAATGGGGAAGTGCCGAATCCCTCTCACGATGGAGGCTTCCCAACAACCAGAGGTCCAGAAAAATCAATTCCAATGTTTTCTGAACTGGGACACACACACACACACGCACACACACACACACACACACACACACACACACACACACACACACACACACACACGCACACGCACACGCACACACACACACACACGCACACACACACACACACACACACACACACACACACACACACACACACACACACCAAAACTAACATAATCAGACTGTAACACTGTAGGTCACAATACATTGAATGATGATGTGGTTTGCATGAAAGGTGTAAAAATGGTTTATCTTGTATTTTATTCACTAAGTACTGCTCATGTTGGGTGTACTGGTATTTAATGTTCTATTTCTGCATACACAAGCACCCACCAGTGTCTCCATGACATCACTCATGCTGGGCTTTAAAAATACATTTCCCTCTTCTGCAATTGCCCAGCATGCATTGCACACTTTAAACATCTATCAAAATAAATACGTATGTTTTCCCAGTGAGCGACTCAGCAATAAGAAATTACAACATGCATGTTTTAGTGTTTTCCACCATGCCCTCGAGGATATCAGCAGGACTCGTGGAACATAAAACAAAACCAACCTTTAAATCTGAAGGAGCGTGTTGATGTTTATGTTTTGGTCTGATGCTTTTGTGCAAAGCCACTTTAAGCGAGGATGTAAACAGATGCACATCAGTCACTTCTTTAAGAGCTGCTGGCTGTTGATAAAAGCTGCTGTTTCTGGTGTCTTTTTGTATCTCAGCAGATCACTCAGCCACAAAAGCCCTCTGTGTTCATATACGATAAAGCCCCCGCTATTCTACCCCCGGCCCCATCGTAGGCTTTGTGTCATTATTCCTGATGTCTATCAGATGTCTAAACCATGTGTATCAATCTCAGGTCCATGGGCCAAATCCAAGTTAGAGGAGCCATATCATGGAAAATCCACTTTTTGGAACTTTATAACATGTGGTATTGTTATTTCCTCATGAGAAATATCCCCAAAATACCTAGCCTGGCCTGCCAGACTCATCCTCTCTTTACGTCTGCACAGAGAACGAGTCTGGTTATTCACAGGCAGAGAGGCACATGAGGGGCGGGACTTGCCAGCTCAAAAGAAAGCAATCAGAAAAAAGGCAGAAATGCCGGCTGTACCACGCGACACTGTAATTGTTCTGCTGTAATTGTACCCAAAGAATGGCGTTTGGGTACAAAGATTTTTTTTTTGAACAAAAGTTTTAACGCTTCTACTTGTTGTGGTTTTAAAGATGTGTTCGAGTCATTTAGAACTGAGGGAAGGGCCGCAGCGAACTCGGCTTCAGTCTTTGTTGTTTATGAGAAACTCAGCATTGTGGTGTGTGATTTACGCTGCTCACTGCTGATTGGCTCGGTTAGAATTCTCAGGGGGTGGGGCTATTTGAATAGGAGCGTTCCCAGATCTAATGCTTCCCTTAAGGAAGCATGAAGCTGGCTTGTCAGGCTACAAACCCACCCCCAAACCCTTTTTTGGCTGCATTTATGCTTTTTCCTGCCTCAGCTTCATTTTGGTCGATGTAAAATTTGTTCCTGCATCCAGGAGAAAGTAACCCACTTGTGTCATCAGGCATTTCTCCTCCCCTTGCATTGGGGACAAAACACTGCTGTTAAATCCCTGCAAATCTAAAATATAAGTGAAACTATTAAGTAAACACAAGAGTGGGAGGGGCCAAAGGGGTCAGGTGCAATGTGTTGATGATGGGTGGTAGTCAAAGTCGGGGACTTTGGTTTGATCCTCGGTTACAGAAGTTGGCTCTCAGTACGTGGAATGCATCTACGTATAAATATATGGGCATAGCCCGCCCACTGTTCCACTGGGGTGGCAGGTTGAAATCAAAAATAGGAGGTTCCCTCGACCACCAATTTTTTTTGACTGAGTCACGCCTTGACAATCCAAAAATAGGAAAAGAGGTGGAGCTGGGGGACTGTTATGTTTAGAACAGGGTTGGAACAAATTAAACCAATGTAGCTACTAGCTAACTTAGCTAACCCAAGAAGTTAAGAAGGACACCAGGGGCCGCGGGGTAGCCCACTCGCACGGCTGAACAACAAATTCTTTTACAACCCAGACTTCAAAAACTCTCAGATACAAAGAAAGGTTTTGCTACAACATCTAGCTTCCATTACAACATTTCACACATCACATTCATATCCATTACATCACATCTCATTATTCATATCTTGTCATGTATCATTACTTTAAGCAAAAGAAATAAGTTAATTTTATAAACTATATACTGACTCTGTCTGAATTAATACGAAGTGTGTTTATGGTCCCTGAAGAAGCAAAAAACCCTACAATCTACTGATTAAACATTCAAAGATCAATAAGGTTGATATTTCATATCTATATGGAATCGTCACATCTTATTGGTCATTGTTAAATATGTAGTGTCAAAATCAACATGCTACACTCTGGAATGCTGTGCCTTTGGGAGGACACATCCGGGCGCCATACTCAGGGATGACCTCAAAAACTAGCCACTCAACGTTGCCCGTGAATCACACTTCACAAAAATGGCACGTAAAAGTATCCTACAAAATGTGGATGGTAGATGTGCATGGATTAATGGGACATTTTCCCCCTAGGGAGTCTGATATGCCTGGGAGAATCCCTCCATATGATGCATTGTTTGGAGAGTGGTGGATTAAGAATTTAGCGGAGGAAGTGTTAAAGTGCAGACCAAAGGAGCAGGCTTTATCCACTCCTTTCTGGATGGCTAATTTACGTGCATTGTTAAACCCAGCTACAGTCCCTGTAACATGGAAGAAGGTATGAAAAAAGGAGTGAACATGACACACTGTGTGTGTGCGTGGATGAGCCGGACGGACTGAGCTCCCGGCCGGCTAGAGAGTTTTGTGTGTAGGGAGGGGCGGGCGCTCTACGTGACTGGCCAATCAAAGAGCGTGAAGACAGTGAGTTACCCAATGAGAATTTTCCTTCAGCACGATTACAGATATTTACGAGGTTTACTCGTTTCATGCTCGTATTCGTCAAAAATGCTTTATCTGTACCAGATACTCCTCTGAAACGAGTATCCGGCTCATCCCTAGTGATCACAAAACACACATTTACTTTCTTTATTTTGTTTTCCTCATCCAACCTCTATAAATCCCTGTGTGTCCTCCTGCAGCGCTCCTGAAGGACAACAAGCAAAACAAGACAAAAAAAAGTCTGACGTGTTGTGTAAAAACCGCTATTTAGAAGCATATTTTTAATCCGACGTGTTGCTACCAGACGTACAGTGTGAGCAGTCAGGTTGCATCTGAGAACTGGGTCATACAGTGTGAGCACATGACTCGTGAGATCTGCCCTGCGAGGAAGTCGTACAGTTTGAGCTGAAGCTGAGTGCTATGAGTGAAAAAGTCGCACAGTGTCCACCCAGCTTTAGTGGCACTAACCCTGGTTAGATCATGGGGACTGCAGGGGAGCGACTTGACCTCAATTAAAGCTTATTCAGAGTACCACTACAATGGAATGACCTGGGGTTACTGCTCTGGAGAATTAAGATATGTTTAATATGACTACGCCTATAGAGAAAGGGACTTAAGACTCAGGGAGGCAAACTGGCCTCTGAATCTTGCTTCAGGATGCAGTCACAGCTATCCACAAAAATAGCTGTAAAGGATGGGGACAATGTGTACAACCCCTATGAGCTGGGGGGATATATAGACTATTATGGTAACCCACATTGGTGGGAAGGAAACTGGTCTCAGTATGTAGTATGGGACTCAGATAATTACCCCTCTTTAGGAGTTGGCTGGGGCAATTACGCTTATGCAAAGGAACGCAGAGCATGTTTCTGCTAAGAAGATAGGGATGCTATAGATTACCGGAGCACCCTGGGGAAACTCCCCTTTCCAGCATGGGTACCTACAAATGGAGGACGGCGAGAAAGGAACTGCAAAGGAGCCTTCCACTTCCCAAACAAGGCAGGGAAGTGTTAGGTGAGCAAACAGCCTCAACTGTCAGACTGGCAGTTTGTGAAGATGGGGCTGACCCTAGCCGGGAAGGCACTGGCTTTAGAAGTCACGGAGGTGGTAAAGATAGTGACTCAAGGAGCAGTCGGGATAGCCTCTGTGGCATTTTCTAATATGTGGCAGTATGCTGGTGGTAGGAGGATTTTTATTTGTAGGGGCAGTAGCAAAACTGGTGTCTATTTTGGGATGCATAACTAGATGCAGCAACAGACCACGCCCCCAAGCTCAAGAGGACAAGGAGGAGCCAACCGAGCGAGTAAAAGCTCAGAGAGCAGGAAAAGGCAGATTCAAACAGAAAACTGCTCAAGAGACACTAGGGCGGAAGGTAACCTGGTATCAGGATGAATAACTCAGGAAATAACAGCAGCACTCTTGGAGCAGATGAGGATGTGTTGGTCACTATGCTAAGAGGCTATTTTACAGTGATTATGACCAGTGTGGTGGCTAGCACCAGCGTCTGGATCGAAGACCCTCAAAGGGGCACGCTAAAAGCATTAGCCTTGCTAGGACTGGCTTTGTTTTGCTTTATATTTATGGGAAAACCCTTCGAGGTGGAGGGTGGCTATACCTATACCGTATTGGGGAACAGGGACCTCTAGAGGCTCTCAATACAGTAATTGGATGTCTGGTACTGCTAATCAATGTGTTACCATTTACATATCTACCCCAAAAAGTGATAATTGCAGTTAGTATCATGGCTCTCATTGTCATGCAAGGGATGATTACAGTGTACTGCATAAGGAAAACCCAGGTGCACGGACGACCAAAGCCGAAGAAAAGAATGTGGCTTGGTATAATGTATGTATGGTGGGGATTAGTACTGATCGGTGTGTTATCCGAGGTACTGGACCTTGCAGCATCCTTGTACTTAGCCATGTATATTTTCTTTGTCCTAGGGAACAAGCATGAAAACCCAGTGTACTGTCCACCATGTGATTCAATCGGTGGTCCCTGTGATGCTGCCTGACCAGGCGGAAATGATGTGTGTCCTATGCCTCCTGAATGATATGGGGTTAGGAGTCATATGCGGGAGCCTGATTACCCGCCACGGACAAACAACATGGCTGAGCTGCCAAGGACTAAGGGCCGAGATTCATTTAACCAACATTATTGATCCTTATACAGGCATGGCCTTGGAGCGAGGACCTGCTAGAGATCACCCCAGACATGGGGAGTGAGGAACTACTGGGAACCACACCAGAGAAAGGGAAAGAGGACTGGTGGGACCACCCATGGAAGGGTCAGAAGCCAAGAGAGTCAAGCGAGAGGCCTAAGCCATGTGTGGCACCCAAGACACGTGGTAGAAGAGTTTACATGTATGGGTTAGTGGACGGGAGGCCAGTAAAAATGAACCCCAATGGGCCATGGAGACCCACATTCGTTTTAGTAGCTGAAGGGTGTCCCACAAGGGGACCCGAGCACAAACACGCCACCAGATCAGAACTGGTACGGCATTTCGAACCTGTTTTTTCCCCAACAACTCAGGGATCCACCAGGCACCCCTGTACACTGTCTCATTTCAGGGAACGTGAAGGAGGAGCTGAGTAGTGTTGGATCGCCGCCTCAAAGGGAGATTACATGCAGGAGCAAGCCGAGGCAGAACCTGCAGTGGATCCCCTCAACCCGAACCCATCGAGCTGATCGCAGAGTCACAAAGTTTTTTATTCCAGGTACCAACGGACTAATGTGGGTGAAAGCAGTGCCCCCACCACTGAACCAGCCAGGAGAGGCCTGGGCAAGGAGTGTTCAATTTCTGTCCCCAGCCAGCCATTGGTTTCCATGGTCATGTTGAGAGAAGACTAAGGGCAGCTTCGCTAATGCAAAAGTTAGAATCTGATCCCGAGTCTCTCTCTGTTGGGAAACCTCTGGCCGACTTGACCCCTTCTTCACCCTTTCTTTGGAAAAGAACAAGCTGACTGGGTTTGTCAGAACCAAGGCCCTCTACATGACAGAAGTGTGTGCACGCCTGACTTCTTGGAATTAAAAGCACGGAAACTGCAGATAAGAGCATGTGTGTAAGCAAAGGTCAAAGTAAAACCAGCATGTGTGAGCAGGGTGTGTAAAAGCATACGTGCTGATGGCCTCGGCTGCAACGCTGAAGGTGCAAACCGAAAGATCAAACGTGAAAAAGGTGTCTCTGCACGGAGGTGGAAAGTTTGTGCTGAAATCGTGATATGTGACGCTTCCTCTCAAAAGGTTTCTGAATTTTTTTTTATCTTTTATTTCATTCACAATGTATAAAATAAACACAAACAAATACAACATACATTAACATATTGGAAAAAAAACATTTGAATGAAAAGGAGCAGATAGAAGAAAAAATCTTATGATTTCTGCCCATTTTACGAAATAAAATTATCCACCAAACAAACACAGTATAACCTCAGTCACTTTCTAATGTTTTCATGTCTAATCTTTGACATTGTAATTCTCCTTTTCATAATTACTAAAGTACATTCGACTTTATACATTTTTTAAATATAGCAGGTGTAGTTGATTCTTTAAATTCCTTGTTAATGGCATTCCACAATCTTACACCATTTACAGAAATGTTACATTCCCTCACTTTGGTTCTGAATCTAGATTTCTTAAAGACATCATCAGTTCCTTTTAACGTGTACCCACTTACTCTCTTATGAAACATTTTCTGAATATTAGTTGGTAAATTACTCGTATTCGCTCTGTACATTATTTGCAATATTTTCCACTCTACTAAGTCAGGAAATTCCAGTATTTTGTATCTAATAAATAACTGATTAGTGTGATCTCTATAGTTACTGTTGTTAATGATTCTCAATGCTCTTTTTTGCAAAATGAACAATGGTTGTGTAAAAGTTTTGCAAGTGGCTCCCGAATTTCTAAACAATAAAATAAATATGGCTCAATCAGTTTGTGATCCAATGTTAACAACCCCGACAAATTTAGTAGAAACTTGACTCTATATAATACCCCTATGGCTTTGGCGATTTTCCCCTTTATATAACCTACATGTGATTTCCATGTGAGACTCTCATCGAACATGACTCCAAGAAATTTGGTTTCTTTTACTCTTTGAATTTCCATTCCATCTATCATTAAAGATACATCACAGCTTCTTCTGTTATTAAACAGTATAAATTTTGTTTTGTTCAGGTTCAGTGACAGTCTATTTATATCAAACCATTTTTAACTTTAATCAATTCACTGTTAATCACTTGAGTTGCTTCATGTGCATTTAATCCTGAAAAAAACAATGTAGCATAATCCGCAAATAAAACTGTGCCAAGTAAATTAGATACATTTACCAGGTCATTAATAAACAATATGAACAGTTTAGGTCCAAGGACTGACCCTTGTGGCACACCATAATAAATATCTTTTAATTCAGATGTAGCATTATTTATTTGAACAAACTGTTTTCTATTGCGTAAATAACTATTAACCCATTGATGTGCCACCCCTCTTATTCCATACCGGTGTAATTTAAGAAGTAACCTTGAGTGATCAATGACATCAAATGCCTTTTTTAAGTCAATAAAAACACTAATGAAATAGTTTTTATTGTCAATTGCTGATGAAATTTTATTTACTACATCCATAACTGCCATTGCTGTTGAATGTTTGGTCCTAAAGCCATACTGTTCATGATTTAAAATTGAATTTTTGTCAATGAATTTGTCCAACCTTAATGCAAACACTTTTTCTAATATTTTGGAAAACTGTGGAAGCAGTGACACTGGCCTGTAATTAGTGAAACTCTGTTTATCACCGCTCTTAAATAATGGAACCACCTTGGCAATTTTCATTTAAATCAGGGAAGACTCCTGTAGATGGTGACAGATTACAGATGTAAGTGAATGGTTCAATAACAGATTCAATTATAGCTTTTACAGTCACCATGTCCAGATCATCACAATCAGTTGGTCTTTTGCTTCCCTAGTTTTTTACAGTGTTTCTTATTTCTTGTTGATCTACTTTATCAAGCAGAATACTATTGACATTTCTAGGTATTGTATTCATTGTATCGTGAATTATTGGTTTGGTTTGCTTTCCACCAATTGATCATTGAATTAAGACAAGAAGAAAAAAACTGTCCTGAACAATAGGGTTCCCTGCCCTTTGGGCTTGGAACCCTAAAAAAAGAGAAAAAAACATGTGTTGGAGGAAGAGAGCTGGGTGGAATAAAAGGGGGACTTGTTGGTTCTCAGGGGGTGGTTGCGATTTGGTGGTTTGAAGTGTGTGTGTGTGTGTGGGAGAGCTTGGTCTCCTATGATCTGCTAGTCTCGGGTTTTTGCTAAGAACTTTTTTATTTAGCTGAATCATTTCCCCTGTATTTGGATTACTGTTTTCTCTTTTTTGCTTGGAATAAACATTTCCTTCCTCTGGAAAGGAATAAAACCTAAATCACAGGGTCTCCTCTCTTCTCTAGCAAATCAGACAGGTGAGTCCACTGGTTTCTTCATTCCATCCCAAGGTCCTTACATCATCAGCCTTTACCTGTTTATAGGAGAAGCAGACAAGGGTTTGTTCTGTGTGATGTGCTCATACAGCTTGAGTCTTCCAGCAGCAAATAAAGGTGACTTTTTACCAGTAATGAGGGTCTAGGTTGTACAAGGTTAATATCTCTCCACAGAGTAAGGGTGTCCGACAGGAGGGGTCAGACGTCAAGCCCACCATTTTGTATCGTGATTTCAGGTCTTGAGATTTAACACCTAGAGGTAGCCCGGTGGCTTGGCTCACGACACTGACCACGTCCTCCAAACACACCCACATCACCCCGCTTCTCCTCTAGCGTCACTGGCTGCCAACTTCAGGGTTCATTTCAAGATCCTGGTTCTGGGGCCTCATTTATAAAGCTTGCTTACGCACAAAATGGGGTCGGAAAACTGTGTAAGCAACTTTCCACGCAAACTTTGGGGTTAATAAAAGAAAACTTAGCGGAAAAATGTGCGCAACTTTAAGTTGACTAAGCACCTGGCTTACACATATTTTGGACATGGAAAGCACCTGCAGTGCTGCTGCTGAGAAGATACACACACACACACACACACACACACACACACACACACACACACACACACACACACACACACACACGCACGCACGCACGCACACACACACACACACACACACACACACACACACACAGAGCCTGAAATACAATACGGAATGAGACAGAACATCATGCATCTGTGACAGCGTGAGCGTCCTGTCACTGTGACCCGATTGATCATGCGCCCTGCCTACTTGGACAAGGGAGATCTCCCTTTGGCTGACGGGTTAGCACGCGTAACTCTCACCTGTGAGTCTGGGGATTGAACCATTTCTTTTATATCCACCACAGATCTCTCTGAAGAACTCACAGCATTGACGGCTTCAGCAACGCTTTGCCACTCCATTGATTTTCTCTTATTGGTTTAGCAAAAGCACTTCCTTTCATTTCTCTACCTCACCCACAGGTTTGTCAGTTTCTGCTTCGCTGAAATAGCGCTTCCTTGATCTGCAGTCGCCATCGTTAATGGTGGAGCGCTGCAACAGCCGGCTTATGTACATGCATGAGATCAACAAGGCACTTTGCATTGACCATTTATGGCAGAAAGTGGGCATGTTGAGGGCAGGATGTGATCCAGAAACACCTGAGAACATTTCTAGGTAGTCTCTGTTTTATGAAGCAGAGATTGTGTGAAGCTGTGTGTACTCCATGTTTGATGGATCACAAACCTACTTGGCGTGAGTACATTTTTTTTTTTTGCTGAGCTCAAGTACGGTTTTAGAAAGGATTCTACGCAATGTTTGATAAATGAGACCCCTGAGGAGTCACGCGCGCTAACCAGTTAGCCAAATGGAGAACTCACTTAGCCAAGTAGCCACGGCGCATGATCAATCGATCAATCGGGTCACAGTGACAGGACGCTCACACTGTCAATGACGCATAACATTCTGTCTCCATCTGTCCCTCTGCTGATATTCAGCATTCCATATTCTGCACTTCAGGGTGTGTGTGTGTGCGTGGGTGCGTGCGTGCGTGCGTGCGTGCGTGCGCGCACGCACGCGTTTGTGTGTGTGTGTGGGGGTCTTGTTCTGTGTGTACGAAGCGGTACAAGTGATAACGCTGCTGGTGTTCATAGTTGTATCTTCTCAGCAGCAGCACTGCAGGTGCTCTCCATGTCCAACATGTGCGTAAGCCAGGTCCTTAGTCAACTTAAAGTTGACTGGCGGTGTCCCAGTAGAAGTAATTTCAGAAGTAATTTGTCAGGAAATCCAAAGAATACCCAGATTTGAGAACCAAGACCAGACCTGCTTCAGAGGAGGAGACCCAGTTGAAGCTGAGATGGGAGGAAAATGCATGAATGCAGCCAAAAAGGCTTTAGGGTGTTTCCTATGAGGAAAGGACAATAAAACATGGTAAAAAGCTCCAAAAGTTTTAATGATATGAAACTTTTACTAAAACTGTTCAATTAACCTCTCAACTCCATCCTCAATCTTGCATTTTTGGTGATATTAGCTATAAACCCACTTTGGTTCCAGAATGAGTCTGAGAACTGGAAGGAGTTGGACTGACTGTGATGGAAAGGGCGAGTCTGCCTTTCCCGGAATCCCACGGGTACCTTTTCTCATTCATTGTTGTCTTCCTTCACATTTTTTTAATCTAAAAATTTCCTTTTTTTCCCAGTTTTTAACGACAAGTTTTAAATCATTGTTTATTTTTATTATTGTGAAAAGCCTTGTGATTTTTATCTTGAGAAGTGCTTCTTCTCCAGGATCCTGATGGATCAGATCCGGAAGACATCGACAGCTCGACGTATTTGATTTCATTTCCGATATCTCTTTTTACCAAACATGA
This sequence comes from Nothobranchius furzeri, assembly GCF_043380555.1. NCBI lineage: Eukaryota > Metazoa > Chordata > Actinopteri > Cyprinodontiformes > Nothobranchiidae > Nothobranchius > Nothobranchius furzeri. The sequence continues at coordinate 44,142,528 of NC_091754.1, read as the reverse complement.
TCATGCAACAACAATCTCATCATTATAAAACAGATGCACTGAATTACGCCATCACATGATGCAACCCTGTCACTTTCGTTTGATTCTCCTACCGATGAGTGAACAAATGAATCACATAGCTGTAAGGACCAGAGACTGTGCATTCCTTTCTGGATTCTAGTAAATGTTCTCACCTCCTCACCACGTGTTTGTGCAGCGTGAGCCGTATTTTAGTCAAAAACAACGTGCTAATATGGATGTCAGTGACAGACTGATCCAACGAACACTCCTCCTCCTTTCAGGCACCCCTACAGCTGGTGGTATCTGTAATGACCAGCCTTGATCCTGGAAAGCAGCAATGGAGTGACAACCAAGATCCTCCACGAGTGACTGCACGTCGACTCCTCAGACATCTAAATAATACATGCCTCCATGCCAGTCTCACCTGCCTCAACTGCATCCTTCTTCTCTGCGTGTGGATCACTTTTTTCTGTAGCAAAACTGTATTACCCGTGTCAGTGGCGTCGATGAATAGGTGCTGCTCAGTTAAAACTCGGTCAGCATTCCTGAGCGCATCATGATGTTATGAACTATCAGAGTAAAACACCAGTAAACAATTCAATTCAATAAGACATTATTAATCCCAGAGGGAAATTAGAGACTAATCCCAGAGAGGAATTAGAGATTAAGATAAATCCCAGAGGGAAATTAGAGATTAATCCCAGAGGGAAATTAGAGATTAATCCCAGAGGAAAATTAGAGATTAATCCCAGAGGGAAATTGGAGATCAGTCCCAGAGCGAAATTAGAGATTAATCCCAGAGGGAAATTGGAGATCAATCCCAAAGGGAAATTAGAGATTAATCCCAGAGGGAAATTAGAGATTAATCCCAGAGGAAAATTGGAGATTAATCCCAGAGGAAAATTTGAGATCAGTCCCAGAGGGAAATTAGAGATTAATCCTAAAGGGAAATTAGAGAAACACTGAGGATCTGGGGATGGAGCAGCTGTCTGGAAGCCAGTAAACAGGGGAACCTGCACATGAGAACCATCCACTCCATGGCTGGAAAGGCAGATTCTCAGGTTGTCCGGAGCCGTTCCACCTGGACACCCAGGAGAACTCCGTGATGAACACATCACGTGATCGGTCCAGATATTCTCATTACACAGCTGAAAGGACCAAAACCAAGAGCAGTTCTGGCCTTGTTTAAGCTCAGCAATGGCAGAAAACACAACAGGAAGTTAACCTTCAACCAGCAGCTGTTGCAGAGATTGCAGTGTTGCCTGGTTCCCTTTAGGGAGTCCCAGATCCGCTTGGTCCAGAAGCTCCTATTGCTTCATGGACCTCTGTGACCTCAAGGCTTTTTTTCCTGTTAAGTTTTGCATGTCGTTTGCCAGACGTTCAGCTATGGCTCACTGTAACTGCTCCCAGACCAGCACATCCTGGGTTTGCTCCAGGGTCTTCTGCCAGTTGGTCGTGCTCTGAATCGAGCAGCTGAACCTACCCAGCTGGCTCCTGTGGGTACAAAGAAACTTTGATCCAACTCAGAGAGACGGTGTCAAATGAGCACAAAGTCAGGAGGATCAGCAGTGTGCTCTGGACAGAAACGTTATAAAAAACGGACTTTTCTCGGTCCTTAGCGATTAGAGTGCAGCTAAACGTTTGACCTTGCTCTCCACAGAAGTTCAGCTGCTGCCTCATTTGCATATTGATTGACAATTTCAGTGCAAGACGTTAAGCAAGGTCGCTTTAACCATCCAGCTAATTATCTTAAAGCCGAAGCTTAAAAAAACATTTTCCAATTTCTAATTAGAAAATGTCAATACTTAAACAGGCTGAAGTGCTTTCTGCTTAAAGGAGACTTTCTTCTTCCGCTGCTGATGTTTCAGTAATCAGCACGTTATTCATCAGATTTTAGATCCCTCTCAAGGATATTAATAGAAAGTTACTCATCTATTAGAGAAATATTGATAACACAAGGCTTGAGGTTCCTCCGTAGGAACGTGATTTTATGTGAAACTGGTGTGAGACCTGATGTGAGAAGTGGTTTTCTACCTGAACTAATATGGGTTTGGAGTCTAGAGAGGGGACACAAACAATCCTAAATGTCTTTCTGAGAATTCAGAGGAAAGGTGCACATGTTAAAAGGCCTGAACATGAAATATCACAGGATACACGTGTGCAACGTTGCCAGACATCTAGAGGGTATGACATGTATTTAATAAAAACAACCTGCTCGCTCCAGAGGTTAAACACATCTGCTTTGAAGTGCACCCATCCTCCTGCCTTTCAGCAGAGGTCAGCCATACATCATGGACCATCTGCAGGGTCTTCTTCCTAATTCACCAGAGGAGCCGTTACTGAGCATGTCAATCAGAACCAAGCATTCAGGGTAAATTGTCCATTAAAGGGCCACATTTACCCATAATTCAGAGGGACAACGCAAGCATGCATGACGGTTTGAACATCCCCCCCACCCACACACACACACACACATGCTCCAAATGCATCCAGTTGCTAACATATGCAGCACTAATCTGCAGCGTGGCCTGAGGGACAAGGGCATGCTTAATGTTTGTGTCTCCATCCATAGTGTGACCCTGCATAAGTCCCCCCCCCCCCCCCCACACACACACACACACGTTAGGTAAGGAACACAATGACCTGTGTACCCTCCACAACTGGAAAACCCAAAACCTAGGCTGGATTTCAGAGTCATTGAGACTTCTGGGTTTGATTTGCTTTGGGAGGTTTCAGGGGTGATGGTGGTGGAGCAAACTTTTGATTTCATACAAAACCAGTAACATTAAGTCATGCTGGATGACACAAATACAACAAAACCTAAATATCAGTGCACTAGCGTCATGAGGATACAAGCACCAGGAGAGGGGAGGAGTCCAACACCCCACCTGACTTATAGAAACACACACAGTCACACGCTCCCTCCCTCATGCTCACACACACACACACACACACACACACACACACACACACGCACGCACGCACGCACGCACGCACACACACACACACACACACACACACTCACACACGCACACACGCACACACGCACGCACACACGCACACACACACACACACACACACACACACACACACACACACACGCACACACACGCACACACACGAACTAAAGACTTACAAAATCGTATGTCACACACCCACTCACACTCCCATACACACCCTACTCACCAGGGCCGTGCAGAGATGTTTGAAGGGGCGGGTGCTCAAAGTTAAAAAAGAGCACCAACAAGTTTCAAAATTGTGATAATGAGACCCTTGGGTTCACACAACATAATAAACTAGGAAAAATACATCATTTAGTGGCAATAATTGAAGTTAATGTTAATAATTGTTTTAGTTTTTAAGGCTGACTTCAATCTAAATATGTGACAGACACATTCTGGCCCTGATCTGAGTCCAGGTTCGTTGATTTTTGATGATCTTCCAATACTGAGTCCAGTTCTGATACCAGGTGGTGATGTGATGCATTTAAAAAGAAGAAAGAAGTCGTCCTTCTGTCTGTATTTGTCCGTTTGTTATTTTTGCCTTAAAAGGTCGCTCATTCAGGAAGTACATTTAACAGTATTCAACATTCAAGATCATTTATTGTCATCACGCAGGTGTACAACCAAACTGACGTTGTGCTCCCTAAAGACAGCTCCAGTAAGAGGTAGTAAAATAAATGCACCACAGAGAGTTATCCAGTGTCATCTACAGCTATGTTAGCTGAGATCTTTTTCCTGTCAGTAGAAAATTCTTGATCCCATTCCATGATCTCACTGAACTTAACACTAAACATGAGAGCTCTGCTACCAACCTAACAACAACATCCTTTACACAAAGGCACCATCATCACATACGTGGCAGGAGTCGCAGAGAAACTTAGAAGAATCTTCTCCAAACACAACATCCCGGTAAACTTTAAACCCAACAACACCCTCAGACAGAACCTGGTCCATCCAGAAGACAAAACACCCAAACAGAAGCTCAATGGGGTCGTTTATGCAGTCCAGTGTAGGAGCACTGTCCAGATGTTTACATTAGAGGAACTAAACAACAATTACACAAGAACATACAACACAGGAGAGCCACCTCTTCAGGTCAAAACTCTGCAGTCCACCTTCACCTGAAGGACAAGGGACACACCTATGAAGATGACAAAGTCCACAATCTGGACAGAGAAGATAGATGGGGAGAGGAGTAAAAGAAGCTATCTATGTCAAAACGTGAAAACCCCACTTTAAATAGGGGCGGGGCTTAGATTTCACCTTTCCAGTACCAGCAATGCAACTTTGGATCTCATTCAGTTTCAGTCTAGGTCACACCTTCTTGCATCTAATCAACACGATGACTCACCAGCAACAGAGGCTAACGACTCATCAGGAGATAGAGAGGTGGGGTACTCAGAGTAGTTTCTGCTCTTTAAATAACAACAGACAGCTACAGCTTATGAGCTTGGCTCTCCCATATTTCAGTTAGAACTGACAAAGCTCCTCAGAGGAGAAGTGAAACGTCTTCAAGATACCAAAGAAGTCCAGTTGCCTTCATTTGAACCCTTTGGAGTCAATAATAAAAAATACATAATAAAGTCATAAAATGTATATAATTATGCCCACATTTACTTTTACCGTCTCTTTGTGGGAGGCAGAAAATTTATCACGTTTAACCCTCTTATGACCGTAAATATAATAGATATTGTTTTTGTTTAATGGCTTTAAAATTGTAATAAATTGTAAAATGTTTGTAACTCTGCTCCTTTTTTCAGAACAACCTCAGCTTTCAGTGTCTGGTTTGTACTGGCTGTCTTCCAGATGAGCCATTTCTGAACAGATTAGACCAGTGGCAATTGGCGAGCAGTGCGTGCCGGTTAGATTTATGTCCGACTTGACGCCGACTTGCTCTGACGTCATGCATACGTAGGCAACGATAACCTCGTGAGATCAAGGCGGCCGCAGATTTTGGAGCAAGGCGCTGCAGTTGCTCTTCACCGGCTGCAAAACCTAGGGCATGTCGGGAAACGCCTGGCTCTCACCTGATCTAAGATCTGATTGGTTCATATTTTGATCCAAACATCCGGTGATAGAACATGAAATGTTAGTTGGTCACATGTATTCTGTAAATCATGTTATGTTGATGATGACAACTATATAGGCCATAAAGAGGAATGTGTTTTGTGTTCTTTTGTCACGTTTCCTATGAGCACACTAAATCTACAGCTGATAACCTTTACTTATTATTACAGTCAGGTCTTCATATACAATATATGATATCCACAAGCATGTGAGAATGTGTTTCAGCTGCTAACAGGCACGAGAATTAAAATTGAAAATTGAACAATTGTGAACGCTAACGCGATATCGTCAGCCATCGTCACCCCCGAGCTACACATGCAGGAAATTGTGTCCGACTTAAACGCCAGCTTTCAGCCACTCCCCCTGCTGCGTCTGTCTGCTCTCGTCTGTTTTCCAGGCGAGGCGCAGCTCAACTCGAACACGGCCATTTTCATGGCTCCAGCCAAGCCCTGTTTCCCCAGCAACCACAGCCAACTCACCATTAATCTCATCCAAACCACCTGTCTCACATGAACTCCTCATCAGCTCCACCTGCATCACTCCCTATAAGACTCCAGGATCAACACCAAGCCAGCGCGTACGCTGCTGCGAAGGATGCGCTGCGGCATCAGAACGTGAACGTGAGGGTGAGGGTGGGGTTGGGTCTACTGGAGTGTCACTCTGAGATTGGTCGAGTGGCTCTAAACATGTGGCAGGCCTCCTGGGATGCCAGGTTGACTGGGCGGACGTATTACGGGCTGCGGTGTCGTGAAGGTGCCCGTGGGACGGCCCTTGAGTGTGGGAGGAGGGATTCTGAGGTATTGATACGCCTGAGGTTGGAACATAGCTGCCATAGGGGAGGTTTGTTTTTGGTGGGTTGTTGTGCTAGCGGGGAGCGGGAAACGGTTGCTCATGTTCTATTGCACTGTCGTCTACGTGGTTGAGTGGCGGGCCCCGTTTGGTTTCTTGGGGACTGTAGGTGTGACTGTGTTTGGCCTGCGTACTTTGTTGGGGGTGGAAGATCAACGCGTTGAGGGGGCGCTTTTGGCTTTTCTTCGAAAGGTTGGAGAGTACGGGAGGTTGTAAATCTTGGGCTATTGGCCATCGTTGCTTGGGCAGCAATTTGCCTTGAAGGCGTCTAGCCTGCCGTATCTCTCATTTGAAGAAGAAGAAGACCAAGCCAGCGCCAGATTATTGAACACTCCTGCTAGTAAATCTTCCAGCCTTTTTTATCCTGCCTGATCATAGCCTCCTGACCTCGTTTCCATGCCTGATCCTCGCCAAGAACTCTGCCTGCCACCACGACCCTCGTCTGCCTTCGACTCTGCCCTTACCTGAGTTTTACTCCGGTAACACCTCCTCTTACCTTCAGGCTAATAAAGACTGTTACAACGCCTTACTGTGTTTGGTGTCTTCACGGGTCCTCTAGTTCTGGTCATTACATGTATTTAGTATTTGTTTTTTAAAGTCTGTCAAACTGCATCTTAAATGAAAAAGAAAAAAAACAGATTACAATTTTTTTTACATCTATTACTAAACAGGAACTTCTAAATGACTTGAGCAAACTATTTCAAATGAACAAGTTAAACTCAGAGCCCTGGCCTCATGTTGACCAGTGTAATGACTGCAGCCTGTCTGTGACAACAGGTCTATGCTCTGGTCCAGAGAATGGCATGAAGTAAAATAAATATGAGGTAACATAAGAAAAACTCATACATCACAACTGTGGCGACATTTCTACCAGCTTTATAAAGATCCATAAGCAGATAAAAGGTGAAAACTAAACATTTCATGTAAAAAATCAACTAACAAAATTCTGCACTGATATAGAATTCAATTTTTAGCTAAATATTTAATGTAAATATAAATAATGCTGGAATGAAGCTGAATCTTACATTTAGTAAAGTTAAATAAAAACAAGTGTAATTGTAATCTGTCCCTCCTCATGTCACCATTTACTAGTGATGCACCCATATGAAATTTTTGGGCCGATACCAATATTAAGATCACCGATATGGCCAATAACCGATATTTGCCGATACTGATATACTGACAATAATGCTTCTAAAATGAGCAGATTTTGTATAGAATGAAAATTATTAAAGCTGAATTTACGTTATTATGTACACATAACACACACATTTATGGTTCTGAGATTATTTCATTCACTGTTCACATGACTAAACAAATACACATCACCCCCACCCTCTGAAACAGGCCAACTAATGGAGATAAGATGGAAAAAATATCTGTTGTTAATATCGGTCCGGTTTTATTTATCGAACCGATATTGATATGTTAAAAAAATGACTAACATCGGCCGATACCGAAATTGATGCCGATATATTGTCCATCCCTACTATCTATCTATTTAGGTCTTGTTTCATATCAAAGTGACATTTGAATAATTGAAGTGCATTTTTGTAATAATTTAAGAGCTTGAGTTTAGTCCAGGGGTGTCAAACTCAAACCCACACGGGGCCGAAATGAGACTCTGGGACGGAGTCGAGGGCCAAACTTAATATTTTTTGAAAAAGTGACGGCAAATTTGCACATTTTCTTTATCAACATATATGCAATTTTGAACCTTTAAATTTGGAAACAAACTTATTTCTGCATTAACACTGAATGTGGAATAACTAAATTACACACGAGCAAGTCAGTTTGAAATAAAAGGCATCAGTGGCATTCATTACTTGTGGTATAATCAGCATTTTTAAAATCTATTCAGGATTTATGTTTTCATGTTTATTCATTTTTCTTATTTTTATTCTCCTTTTTTCTCCTGTAATAAGTGTCATCGCTGCTGTGACGTCTAGCTTTCCCCACTGAGGAACAATTAAGGGATTTTCTATTCTATTCATCTATCTGCAGCCTTTCCACTTCCTGTTTACTGTAGGTTAAATATTTTCTCAAAGGGCCAACAACGAAATAAAAATATAATTTTATCTTAAATGAAAATGCAACATGTCACCTGTTAACTTTCATGTTTTGGAGCAGAAAATGAGCAGAAAACCAACATATTTAAAGCTCAGTTTGCTCCACTGGTTTACTGTGATGCTCACCTGTTCCAGCCAGATACCTGCATCATGGGGTTGATCTGAGCTGAGGAGGAGACTCCTGTTGTTTTGTTCATCTTCATCATAATAATGACAACATTAGATGACAACAGGTGCTCACATAGGTTTGTGCTGCTGAACATGTCTGAGCAGCTTGACCACGTTGTTGTGTGTCGGGGAGGAAACACGACGACAACAACCACATGCTGGTTTGAGCGTGTCGCTGCTCGCTGGAGTTATATCGGCTTTGTCTGGACGTTGGAAAACTTTCTCTTTCAGTCGTGAACACATTACTGAGTGGCTAGAATCTCCGTTTCTGGGCTTCAACGTCAGAAAACAGCTGAGTGAACTCGGCGCTGAGTGAGAGGAGTGTTTAGTTTGTCCGAGACAGCGGAGCTGCAGACACTGGCAGAAGATGCTGGAAAAAACACAAAGGAGGGGGCGCGTCGGCTCCGCGCTGACACCCCAAAGCATCATGGGAGTTGAAGTCTTTGCGGTAAAATCGGCCAGCAGGCCAGTTTTAATATATTTTTGATATTTATCTCGCGGGCCACATAAAAATGCTCTGCGGGCCAGATGCGGACCGCGGGCCTTGAGTCTGACATATGTGCTTTACATCATTGCATGTTTTTGACATGATTGCTATCATTTTGTTTGATGTGTTATAGTAAAGTGTTATAACTGTGTTGCATTAGGAAACTGTCATGGTCTGCGTCTGCGTCTTCCTTCATGTGTCTCCTGATATTTCTCCATCCCTCTCTAGATTCCCTTCTGTGTCTCATAGCGCCCTCATGTGTCCTTTGTCTGCGTCTCATTTATGTGTCTTGTGTTTGTAGGCCTTCATAGCATTCCCTCCGATCCGGTGTTCATTTAGTCATCCTCGGCCCCCTCCAGTTGTAGCTCCAGCCTCTTTGTCTCCAGGTGTGTGTGTGTGTGTGTGTGTGTGTGTGTGTGTGTGTGTGTTTGTGTGTCTGTTTATGTCCTCCTCCAGCCAAGCGTGTGTGTGTGTGTGTGTGTGTGTGTGTGTGTGTGTGTGTGTGTGTCCTTCCCCAGTTAGGTCTGGGGTCCTCTCCTGCTCCTCCTCCCTGATTAGTTATTACTTTCACCTGGTTTTCTCCCCTCACACCTGCAGCTCATCTGCCTCCCATCATGCCCTGTGTATAAAGCCCTCTCTGTGTCTCATTGTCTTGTCGGTCCATTGTATTTGTCAGCTTTGATACTCGTGCTCCGTGTGAGCTTTTGGTCTTCAGGATTCGGTGCTCTAAGAGAGCTTTCGTTGTCCTGTGGTCAGGACTTTTTTATTTTTGGCTCGCTGCCTTTGGGATTTTCTTTTGTTTTCGTACTGCAAATATAGGATTATTTACTTTACTTCATCTCCTGCCTCCTGTCATCTGGGTATCTGCACTTTGGGTCCTAACTATCCCCACAACGTGACAGAAACTACCGTAAATGTAAAACTCCTGCATGACAGCAAAATCTTCCACATCTACCTTCACCGTTTTACACAAATCTTTAAATGATTAGTCCATATTTCTTATTAAATATCTTTATATTTTTAGAATAAAAAAAAACACAAACATGAGGAATGCTTTGGTATTGTTTTGCCTCCCCAAAAACCTACTTCTCTGGCAAAGTTGTTACATATAAATAAATAAACAAAAAATAAATAAATAAATAAGCAGTGGACTTTTGTGGGGAAGGTAAGGAAAATAATGTTTTATTTTACCACAACCACAAGTCCGTAGGTGTTGTAGAAGTTCCTGTTGATGGTGCAGGAACTCCAGACAGCAAACCATAACATCTTGGATCATCAGGCCTTGGCTTCTAGTGTTGATGAAGACCTTTCTTGCTTGACGATCATGGTTTGAATCTCTGGGATGTAAGAGTCTTTTGCCACCTTCTCAGAATACGACCTCCAGCATCTTGACTTTTTGTTGAATATTTTATGGTATCTGAAATGAGACATGCTGTTCCTTGTATCAAACAAATTAGCTAAATTAATGTTTATTTTAAAAACAAAATACAAACTGTATGGTCCCATCTGCTCTCCTCTTCACTTCTCTATGCGAGTGGGGATTTGAAGTCCAACGCAGCAAGCAGTATCTGTGCCTCGTAACCAGGTGGGATGCAACTGCATACATTAGGAGGCAGTTATGAAACATCTCCTAATTTGCTGTAGATCTAAAACAACATAACATTTAGAACAGTTCTATAATACGTATAGTTTTAATTTAATGCAGTACCCTAATTTCAAGTATATTGGGACTTCTTTCAGCCAGCGTTCACTGAGAATGATGTCACTGAGGGCTTAGTGTAGAGCGGAGCCTTTCTGAATCCAGTTTCTCAGTCTCTTTTTAAAGATCATGCTGTCAAGCATCCTGACACCACTCATGATCCCCAGTGAAATGATGGAGTAGACCAATCCACAAGTCCTAAAAGATATGTGTGGTGGTTGGTCACGTTTTTGACATCAAAATACATAGAGTAGCGTAGACAATCTACATACTAGAATTAACGCTGCTTGCTATCAGCTTTGTTAGATTTTGAGAAAAGATCCACATTAGCATATGAACTTATATCATGCATAAATATCTAGGATACTTATGCAATTGATAGAAGTTCACACACCAACAGTCTTGGTCTATATTTAATCCAAAGATTAATTTTAATTTAAAATAATTAAATTAAAAGCAAAAGTTTATGTATTAAATAGAAGACTTAATGGATGCTTTGCTTATTCAATAACCAAATATACACCATTCTGTGTTTCATTTCAAAGAAGAGTCAGGTTTAAAAAGTTAAGAATTTATTACTAACAATTTTAAAGATGACAATTTGAAATGACAATTTGTAACAGCTTTGATATTAAAACTTGGAATTAAAAGAAACTCTGTGTCTGAATGGAAAACTAAAATGAAATGTGTGTGTTGGATGCATGGATGGATCTCAGAGGATTCCTTTCAGAGAGAGAAACACGTTCTGGGTGGAAAACGTTGTTTTGCAACTAAGTGAGTTGTTTCTTAGAGATAACAGCATACAGACGCCATCTGTCGGAAAGTGTCTACCTCACCCAGTTCAGGAGACCCTCTGTGGATCCGAAATGTCAGGTGGAGATGGTTTCCTCCGAGCATAAAGTTGGTAGAAGGACCTTAGTGCGACCAAATCGGTCCTGAGATGTCTCCGGGTCACAACGACTTATTAAACTAGTTGTGTCTCAAAATCAATAACTCTGAAGGAGTTTTGCGTCAGCTGGTTACAGGTGCATTCATTCGGAACAATTCTATTGGCGTGACAAAACAGCTTAGTGGAGGCTTCGGGCGGCCGTCCCTCGTCCTCTGGTACTCTCGTCACCACAAGAGTATCTGTTTGGTTCAAGAACTGGAGTTGAACTGAAGAGTTTTTGGTTTTAACAAAACCTCAGAACACGCCCTCTCAGCATCAGAAAGCTTTTTCTTATGGAGCAAAGACATGTGAGAGCAAGATAACTTTACCCTGGATTCAGTCCTGCATGAGGTGTACACGTGCAAATGACCGTCTGGTTACTGATCAAACATTACTGATTATCATAAACAATCATTATTAACCCAAAGAATAAAAAGTCATCTCATTAATTAAATACATTTATGAACCATGATGATTATTTATGATGATCATAATAAACCTTGTAATTAACAGTAAAAAAATTATTAAAAAATGGTTATATTAAATCTTGAAGTGTCCATCTTGCGGAGGAACAGCAGACAGATAAAAGATGGTGTTTAGCATGTACGGGTCCTGTGATGGATAATCTGTGGAACAAAAGTTACAGCTTGACCCAGCTCGACCTAGCTGGGGAAGTGTGACCTTTGGTTCACAAATATGAGGCCATTCATGTCGCAACATAGTATACTTACAATAATCTCTGGAGTGTTGGCCGACACAGCTAAATCAGAAACGGTTACAGATGTTTTTGTTCCACTGTGATAAAATGGAACATCCCCTTTGCTGAACTGCCTGTTAAAAATAGACATTTTAAAATTCCGCAGGTATTGTACTTTCCTTTCCCTGACGGATGAGATGGAAAGCATGAGGCGACACCAAGGATGTTTAATGATGTGGGTTTAGTGCAAAATAGTCTTATACATACAGAGCGGATATTTGTGAATGGGCATCAGTGCAAACTTCAGAAAGTTTGACTTCTTGACAAAGCTTGTCTGATGAAAGCCTCCCTCTCCCTTAAAGGAGTGTATTTTTCTGGTGTCTCTATCCAGAACGGTGTACAGGACTGTGTGCAGAAGCAGGTCTATCCAGTCTCCCGTCACCTGTTTTGTGCAGATTTAAGGCATAGGTATTTGGTGTAAAAAATTCCATAACATTCATTACATCGATAAACATCCCAACACGCCTAGTGCAACAGCATGTCCTCTTTCACCTCAGAAATGAGATCCATCCTTTTTGCAAGCCATTATTGTTTTATGGTGTCCACACAATATGCACATAAGACAGAAAAAAGTGTTGTGGCTCACCATACCCACATTCATGTATTTAAACATGAGGGCTACTTTTGCTAAACTGTTGCCTGACAGCAGTATATTTGACGAGATCATAAAGTCTCCTGCTTGCATCCCAAATTTGAATGTTGGCTGAGAATTCCACTGCCAAACATGGCTCTTGGGACAAGGCTGTAAAAGAGAAATATTAGCAACTGCAGGTGCGTTGCAAGCTTTTCAAAAGTGTGGGGGATGTTGTCTGTGGATGTCATCAGTTGTAAATTGAAACTCAATCAATCCAGTAACGGGTCCATGCATAATTCACAGTAACAAAGTCCTTCCAAAAACACGCTTAATATTCACCAATGTATAAACTGCACACATGCAGAACGGGAAGAACTAATCTTCCAAACAACAGAACCCAAGTTTTCTCCATCAACAACACCCAATTCAACAATAAGCTGTTAAGTCAAAAGGGCGTAAAAAGACACTAAACACGCATTTAGAGAAAAACACACAGTAGTGACAATCCAATATCCTATCCACAGAATCCACCATTTAAATTAAAGCCCAGGCTCTCTTTCCAACAATATTTATGCACTCCACGTGCAAAATTAACAGAACCAGCAGCTAACAAACCACAGCTCATTTCATGACATGAAAAGCGTAAATTCAGTCTTACCTTTGTTGATTCATCGTCAAAATCCATGTTATACCCTTTCTGCTGGGGTGCTGATGAGCAGGCTCCCCCGCCCAACGCTGAGCACAGCAACCCACCACCCCAGACCCCAACCAGACGGCCAGATCTCCCTCCTAGCCTCCAGCCCCAGGAAGCCTAGCAACAACAGAGGTGGCTAAGACCCCTAGTCTCCCTCCATCTGCTCCAATATAGTGTTGTGTGATCATGAGGTGTATTCCATGGCTGTGGTGAGTGGGCAGTGCAGGCATCATCCGGCATATGCCAGCTGATGCCACCGCACCACCCCACTTACACCATCAGCCATCAGTGTCTAAGTGCGGTTTAAAATTGGAAGTGGGCACCGGCACTCGGGAGGAGGCTGAAATATCCCCCTGCCAAATGCCGTTGAATGTGCTCACTCCCAAGGCCCTAAGTGTGTGTTTGTGTGGAATGTCGTCAGTGGAAGTGTATAAGGTGCAAATAAAATTGGGGGGCAGGTTGCCACAGGAATGCGGAAATGGGGTCCATACCCGCACTCCCTGACTTGCCCACCCCCCAAGGTTCTATGTGTATGTTTGTGTGATGATGTGAGGGAGCAGGAGGAGAGAAATATGCGGGGATGGGGAGGAATGGCTGGTTGGGCTTAGCCCTCCAGGGAGCCAGCTCCCCTACTGGCCCCAATAGGCACCTCTGTTGTCAAACTGCCACCCAGGGCATGGAGACCCCAGCCCATCCTGCCAGGGCCCAAAGCAGCAGCATTACAGAGCCTCACGGAGACCGGGGGGCACCAACCCAGCCCCATCCCAGCAGAATATCTATGCCCACCCCTGCATTTGCACAACTTCCAGAATATATAAGACATGGGACATCCAGGTAAGGTTTGGTCCTCCCCGTCCTGGACCTCCCCCTCCCCTGTGATGGAACGGCAGAGGAGCCAAGGTCTACCTGATGCCCCTGAACCCGGGCCAGGCACTGCTGAGTGTTCCTCCCTTCTTCCCGGCAGCATACATGTCAGGACCCGACCCCCAAGGCCCCGCCCAGATCCCCACACGGGGCTGGCCACCCCCAAACCCCGAGCCCCCAGGCCCCCACCCAGACCCGCCCAGGGGTATTGCAGCCGCCAGGCAGTGACCCATGGCCACCGCCAAGATCCCCAATGGGCCCCACTCACAACCGCCAGTAGTCCACCCCCCGAGGCAACCCAAGCACCTCCAGAGGGGGGCAACAGCCCCCCAGTCCCAGACACCCCCAGTGAACCCACCTCCAGGGAACATCCGGATACTCCAAACTCAGACCCCACACCCCCCCACCCACACCATCCCGCAGGACAACATCAATGGCCCCCCACCCTCGCTATGTGATGGAACCGATCAAAGGAGCCCAGAGAGATTCATCTGAAGTGGAAGCAGAGGCTATATCAAGTGCAATATGATCTAACAAAATATTTCTATACTGGTTAATGCAGAGACTTTCTCTATTTTTCCAATTCAAGAGGATAGTTTTCTTAGCGATGCATATGGCAGTCAGAACCACGTGAACCAAAGATGTTGCAATCGGGACATCGTGCAGCTGTCCCAGTAAACAAAGAGAGGGGGAAGTTGGGATATGACATTTCAGACATTTTGACAGATCCTCACATACTCTACCCCAAAATTCCTGGACAGGTGGGCAGGACCACAGTGCATGAATGTAATTGTCATAAATGTTGTTTGTGCAGTGTGTACAGGTGTCAGACGACACAAACCCCATCTTGAACATCCGATGACCTGTATAGTGTACTCTGTGTAGAATTTTGTACTGAATTAATTGTAAATTGGGGTGTCTGATCATTTTAAAAGTTTTTAAACAAGTTTGGGACCAGAAGTCCTGGTCAAAGCTAACTGATAGATCCACCTCCCATTTTTCAATAGGGATTGCAATTTTATCGTCTATTTTGGACAGTGTCTTACATACTTTAGACAGTAGTTTGGGGGGTTTGAGATTATAAAAGTCTAATACCCTTGGTGGTGTTTGTAATTCTATTTTATTGAGCTTAAATTTTTGTTTGACTACAGATTTAATTTGGTGATATTCTAAAAAGCTATTCTTATCCATTCCAAATTGGGAGACTATTTGATTAAATGGGATGAAGTCCAATCCTTCATATATGTGTTCCAGGTATAGGATTCCTTTATTTTTCCAGTCCGGAAGGTTCATCATTTTGTTGTTTTGCAAAATGTCAGGATTGTTCCAGATAGGTGTGCGTCTGCATGGTACTAGTGAAGACTCTGTCATTTTAAGATACTCCCACCATGCTGTCAGAGAGGTGCTGATACTAATACTTTTGAAGCTTTCATGTTTTCTTATGCTTGGGCTAATAAATGGTAAGTCTGAAAGCTCTATCGTATTGCAAAGTGTCTGTTCTATATCTAACCAGGACTCGTCTAATGGGTTATCTTGC
Source organism: Nothobranchius furzeri (assembly GCF_043380555.1). Taxonomy (NCBI): domain Eukaryota; kingdom Metazoa; phylum Chordata; class Actinopteri; order Cyprinodontiformes; family Nothobranchiidae; genus Nothobranchius; species Nothobranchius furzeri. The sequence continues at coordinate 44,126,833 of NC_091754.1, read as the reverse complement.
AACCATCTTGGTATATATTGCAGCCTGTTGGCTAAGAAATAATAATAAAAGTTGGGTAAATCCAGTCCTCCTCTGTCTTTGGTCTTCTGAAGCGTTTTTAAGCTAATTCGTGGAGGTTTATCCTGCCAAAGGAATTTAGTAATTGAGGAGTCCAGAGATTTAAACCAGTCAGCTGGAGGTTTGTTTGGGATCATCGAGAATAAGTAATTTATTCTGGGTAAGACCATCATTTTAATTGTAGCAACTCTCCCCATGAGTGATATTGGTAAGGATTTCCATCTTGCAAGATCATCTTCCACTTTCCTTAAAAGTGGGATGTAATTCAGTTTGGTTAGATCTGCTAACTTGGGAGAGATATTAATTCCCAGGTATGTGATATTCCCTGACTCCAATTGTGTATTAAGCAAATTGACAAATGAGAAATTAATTGGTAGAACTGTGGATTTTAACCAGTTTATAGAGTAATCTGAAACTCTGGAAAAAGAGTTTATCACTTCTATTGCTTGGGAGAGAGAGGATTGAGAATTCTGGAGAAAGAGTAAAACATCATCTGCATAAAGACTGATCTTATGTTCTATTTTCTTACACTTTATCCCTTTAATATCTGTTGTTTGCCTAATTGCTGCTGCTAGCGGTTCAATAAAGATAGCAAATAGTGAGGGGGAGAGTGGGCATCCCTGCCTGGTCCCCCTCTGAAGACAGAAGCTAGCTGATATTTGGTCGTTCGTCCTGACACGTGCTGTTGGTGAACTGTATAATTTTTGTAGCCAGTTTATGAAGAAGTTCCCAAAACCAAATTTATGTAAAGTTGCAAATAAGAACTTCCAGTTAACTCTATCAAAAGCTTTTTCTGCATCTAGAGATAATATACTAGTTTCTATGTTTCTACTGTAAGAGAAATCTATCAAATTAAGTAATCTACGTGAATTTGTGGGTGATTTTCTACCCTTAATGAAACCAGTTTGGTCAGGGTGTATTATGAAGGGGGTTACCTTCTCTAATCTTTCGGCCAGGGCTTTACAAATTATTTTGAGATCAACATTAATAAGAGAAATTGGGCGATAGCTGGCAGGAAATGTCGGGTCTTTGCCTGGTTTTAACAAGAGACTAATATTGGCTGAATTCATGTTTGGCTGTAATCTGCCGCTCTCTTCGATTTCCCTCACCATTCTGAAAAATATTGGAGCCAGAATCATCCAGAATTCTTTGTAGAATTCTACTGGGAACCCGTCTGGACCTGGAGCTTTCCTATTCGTCATGGATTTAAGGGCTTCCTGGAGCTCCGCTGATGTTAGTGGCGAGTCCAGGACTGTAACTTGGCTGTCTGATAATTTAGGAAGTGTTATCCTGTCCAAGAACTCATTGATCTCATTATCTGATGGGTTTATCTGTGGTGAGTACAACGTTTGGTAAACGTCTCTGAAGGTGTTGTTTATTCTTTCAGGGTCATATACTATATTCCCAGTTGAGTCTTTAACAGCAGATATGGTAGTTTTCTCTTTATTTATTTTTAATTGGCTAGGTAAGAATTTACCTGATTTATTACTATGTTCAAAGTTTTCTATTCGTAGTCTTTGTGCTAAAAATTGTGTCTTTTTGTCAATAATTCCATGAAGTTCTAATTTAGCTTTACGTAATTTGCTCATTAACTCTTCTTCTGTGGACGCCTCCAAAGACTTGATGATTTCTTCTAACTCCTGAATACGTTTGTTTTCCGTTTTTTTCTTATGTGATGAGAAAGAGATTATTTTACCTCTCATCACTGCTTTTCCTGCCTCCCAAAGAATAGATGCTGATGTTCCAGGCAGGTCATTATGTTCTAAATATAAACCCCACTCCTTTTAAAAAAATTCTATAAAACCTTCATCTTTAAGCAGTGATGTATTAAACCTCCAGTTTTTGCTTGGTGGGATTGTCTTTTTATTTACCAGAGTTAAAGAAACTGGAGCATGGTCGCTGACAACTATGGGGTGTATCTCAGTGTCTGAAATGTCAGCCAACAATGAGCTGCTGACTAGAAAATAATCCAAACGTGAATGAGAGTGATGGACGTGCGAAAAAAAAGTATACTCTCTACGGTTAGGATGAAGAGATCGCCATGCATCACAAAGCCCATAATCACTCATGTACTGTTTAACTATGTTAGTGGATTGCCAATTGCGCTGAGTCCCAGCTGTACTGAGCCTGTCTGTTAAGGAATTCATCCAAAAATTAAAATCACCTCCAAGTATAAGTGGACAGTCCAAGTGTTGGGAGAGTACAGAGAAAAAATTATGAAAGAATGGAGGGTCATCAATATTCGGACAGTATATGCTGACGATACATAAGCGTTGGTTCTGTACAGATAATTTTAACATTATAAATCTACCCTCTGGATCAGAAACTGTGTCCAATACTGTGAAATTGATGTTTTTGTGTATTAAAATAGCTACACCTCTTTGCCTAGAGTTATAGCAGGCAGAGAACATGCTGGGAAACTCAGGTGTTTTAAGTTCATCTGCGGATGTGGCAGATCTATGAGTCTCTTGTAACAATATTACGTCTGCTTGCACTCTCTTTAACTGATCAAAAATTTTTAATCTCCTCTCTATGGAGCCAGCCCCATGTACAATCCATGAGACAAACCTTAGTGCACCCATAGATGTGTGTGTGAGTAGCTAAAATATGACGCCTTCATGTGAATAAGATGGAATAAGTATATAAATGTATAAATAGTATGTTAATAAATAACAAAAAAGTAAATAATAATAATAATAATAATAATAATAATAATAATAAAGATCCAACAGTGTTTGTGGTTGTATTATTTGACGCATAAATTATGATATTGTGCTGTGAATTTAATATATATATGTGCGTGTGTGCGTGTGTGTGTGCGCGTGCGTGTGCGTGCATGTGTGTGTGTGCGTGTGCGTGTGTGTGTCGAGTCTGATGCAGTGTTGGAAAGTTGTGTGGTTGTGCCATACAGGTGTAAAGGTACAGAAGCAGGTAAAAAGGAAGGGAAGGTACAGATATAGGTTAAAAAAGAAGTAAGAACTAAAAAGAAAAGGTAATAGGGGTGTGGGCTGGTGATTAACAGGTGATCTTATCTACAAAACGGATTTAGCAGCTGTTTAATCCTGACGTGATCAAACCCAGTGAATCCTGATAAGAATAATAAATGTCTGACCTGATGTTGGGCTAAAACAGCCAGTCAGTCACTCCTCGCTCCTTGTAAAGTTTATTGTCCACATAAAGCTTATCCACCGAGATGACAGCTCTCTTCCCATCCTGGATAAACTTTTTACACAGTGGAAAGAGGACCCTGCGCCGATCCAGAATCTCCTTCGGGAACTGATCATTCACGCTGAAATCTTTTCCTTTGAGCTCTCTTCCGTGACTTTTAACAAGATCCTTCGGCTTAAAATGTTAAAATTTAGCCACGATGGGACGAGGTCTTCTGCTGTCTCCTCTTTTAGCTCCAAGGCGATGTACCCGGTGAAATGTGATGTTTTTAACTTTTTCTTCGGGTATCTTCATTTCTGTCTGAAGAAAGTTCTTTATTGTTTGCTCGCAGTTCTCCGCCCCTCCCGTCTGCTCCGGCAGACCTGCGAACACCAAATTATCCCTCATGCTGCGGGCCTGAAGGTCCAAAACCGTCTCCTTCAGTGTTTTGTTGTCCAGGGTGATTCGCGTCATTCCTTCTTCCAGGGAAGAGACGGACTTCCGCAGAGACGCGTTCTCAGCAGCGAGCCGCTCAACCTGTTCCTGGCTGAACTCCAGAGATGTTCGGAGGTTCTGAAACTCCTGGTGAAGAACCTCGAGCAGATGAAGTCGCCCCTCAAATCCCAGAAGCTGTTTATCTATAGAATCTAATAATTCTAATACGTCTTTCCGGGGAGATGACTCCAGAAAGGGTCAAACTCTGGTTACCGGTGATGGTTGTACCCCATGTGCAGCAGTACCGGGACCAGAGTTAATAGGGTGTGTATGGGGAGCATGAGTGAGTGTCCGGTGTGGATTTTTGTAAGTCTTGGGTTGTATGTGCATGTGTGAGCATGAGGGAGGGAGTGTGTGACTGTGTTTGTGTATGACTGTATATGTCAGGTGGGGCCTTTGGGTCCTCCCCTCTCCTGGAACTTCTCTTGATGATATAGATCTTTGTCCCCCCTCCCCCTGCCACACCTGGTGTGGGGGCTTGTGCCATGGTCTGCCTGAGTGTTCGTGGCAACCGGGTCTGGGGGTTTAAGATTTTGGCATCTGCCTGATAGATCCCGGTGGCTGCCTGGTGGGGTCTGGGTCCCTGGGCTCTGCTGGGTCCCCGGCGGGGGTGGTCACCCCTGGGTCCCGGGTCACTGGGTCCCAGGCTCGGCCGGCTAGGGGGTGGGAGGCTGCGGGCGGGCCTGTGGGCTTGCCGCTGATATCTCCAGGGACTCTGCCGGCTGCTGGTTGTGGCCCCCCGGGGCGATCCTCTGTGCCTCTCGAGGGGGGCGGGGGCCTTTCTGGTTGCAGTCTCCTTGGGGTTCCTGCATTCTGGGGCAACGTCTGGATCTCTGGGACTTGGAGCTCCCCCCGTCTCCTGCACATCTTTGGGGGGCGGATCTGTGGTCCCTCACACTCTCTGTTGGACGCTCCTATAGAAAAACCTTACATAAAAAAGCGCGTGTACACACACAGGTGCTCACATGGTGCTCTCAAAAGTATGGGCTTGGGCACGTTCAACACATGTCTTAAGACTATGGGGGGCACTTAATGCATTGTGATTTACTATCGTGATTCTTCAGTTAAGCAATGTTGATTGTGTGTATATATATATATATATATATATATATATATATATATATATATATATATATATATATATAATTGGTTTTTTTTGTTTTTTTTCATCAAGTTGACGCAGTGATAGGTAGATCTTGTTGTATTGTTGTTGTGTCCCTTTTTTGTGTCCTTTTGTTTTTTTTTTTTGTCTTTTTCTGCAGGTCTAGAAGCAGACTCTTGTTCATTGTTTATTTTTGTGGACCCCCCCCCCCCCCTCCTCTCTCTCCACCTTTTCTCTTCCTTTCTCTTTCACCTCTGTCTCCGTGTCTGGTCGGAATTACAAAGCATTCAACAAAAATAACAATAAAGTTTTAAGCATCAGGCGTGACATTAAAAGCAAATGCTTTGATGCTCCACCTGAGAATATATCTGTAAGGCTTGTCACCAGCATTCAGACATCAATTCTGCTTGCTTCACAGCCAGACAGGACACGGTAAAAAAAAAAAAAAAAAAAAAAATCCATGTTATAGTAAAAACAATCCAATCCCTTTGTGTAATCCATCTTCACAACATCACACAATAGCTAGCTAGCTCCTATTGGAAGGATGATCTCAGCATCGGCCAATCATGAAGAGCTTAAATGTACGCCCACCAATGGAGGGCACCCCTTGTGGGTATATAAGTGGAGCGACTTCACTGTTCGCCTCTGATGGCTCTTGATCCTAACAGAACCAGTGGGGCCATTGGCTTAAGGGCTGCGACTAGACTCATAGAATCTGGGGTTACAATACGTAACCAACGTTCTATTTCGTCTAGTCTTAGCCCTTAAGCTAGGTGCTATTGGAATAAAGCGCAGCTGGATGGGTTTACGCCACACTGGTTAGCTCAAGCAATGGACACACCCAACATGTCTCCTTCTAGCAAGGGTCACTCAGCCTCAGCCCAGGGCTTAAAAGGCTGAGGCAGCCAGAGAGAAGAGTGGGGTTCCCACTAAAATATCATCCACAAGAGGATGAAATTCATTCAAGTAGGGCTGATGTGGTGCCATAATGCTTTCACTCAGCCTGCTGAGGTCCAAGCACTGAACAAGTGATGGAACCTGAAGACACATCTCGTAAATAATAACGAGTAAAGGAACATGGGAAAGCCCATGAAGCAGCCTGACAAATGTCTTCCATCGACAAACCACTGTGGAGACTGTTGAGGGTCTGACCTCATGAGGAAATTACTATGCAGTGATTTTCTCCAAAATGACTGTGCTTAAATTGCTCTGAAAAGCAAATAATCACATCAGCGCCAAGAAACTTCATTTCCCATGATGCTTTGCACACGGAAGCATTGGGATGATGTCACCGCCTAATACCAGAAACACGTTCTGCGCATGTGCGGGAGGCCGTGGAGCTGTTCCCGCGAACTAAGACCATAAATCTTCAGCAGAGACAAAGAAACCTCGTTCTTTTGCCCAGGATACCTGGCGGTAAGGACACGCTTGTCGAACGCTCCGACTCCCTTGAGCACGCGGAAGCTCTAAGTGCCCAAGTTTAGCCCACGGAACTGCTGGAAACTACACTCCAACTCCATCAGGACCTGACTGGGAACGAGCGGAGCTCCATCCAGCTCTCAGAGACGCTGTAAGTTGTCAAACTCAGCCCAAAAGAAACTTCGTTCTCTTTGTGTCCAGCCCGTTGGAGAAACACTCGTGGGGCCAAAACAATGGAGAAAGCATCAAACCGACGGTCGACCCCAAACTGCGGAGAAACACGGAGAACCGTCAAATCAAACAGCGGGGACGCCTTGCTGTTCTGGTGATCAGAAAACTCAGTTCTCTCTCTCCTTTTCTTCTCCCGTTTCCTCTATAGTCCAGAATAAGCAATAAAACCGCGCTATTGCTTAAAAAGTAGCTTTGTGTTTTCCTCTTTCATTCCCAAACACGTCCGTCGGGTCATTTTGAAAGAATAAACAGCTTATTGATCATTGTTTGGTATCTTTAAATGTTTTCTGCTTGGCCACGTGGTTAAACTAAAAGATATTATTCGTGATTAATCTTTTGTGTTGTTTCATGATCCTTTGAAATGTTTTGAGTGAATTTAAGGTTAAGTTACTTATGATTCTAAGTGCCTTGGAAGTTAAAGTGCAAGTTGCCACCCACACTTTAGCCAGACAAAGGGGTCAGCCATCTTGCATACAGACTCCATTTTAGAAATACACACACACATACATACACACAAAACACCTTGAACATTATTTTGAATATACATCCTTTTATTATATCACATGGTTATTATTCATTTATGCCACTGTTTATTCATTTGACAAATTGTTAATTAAACGTTATAAAATTCAGATTTTCGTCTCCAGTAGCTTTGTTGTGTCGAAGAGAAGTCTCGCTCCGAGGATTCTACGAACTTCAAGAAAGACTGATAAGAGTTTTGGATTCAATTTTTCCCCGGTTAAAGGGGAATGGTGCCCCGTATATCTAAGAATATCTTAATTAATTAATAAATCAGTAAATATTCCCATATTTACAGAATTTATTGAAGAATCCAAAAGTAAGTTAACGCGTACTAATTGGTCGCTACCGAATAACCCCAACAAGACCCATAGCACAGGAAATCCCTCTGGCTGAGTAAGCCCTCAGTATCTCAGGAGGATCCTGCCCTGATGATGTGTAAGCCAGTGAAATGGCGTCACATGTGAAAGACGCTGGGTCGACAGCGCTTGCCAAAGTGAAGAGAATCTGTAGAGCACAAACAGGCTTTGTGAGCGGCGAATCCCTGAAGTGCGTGACACATATCATGCGAGCGCGCACCGGGCAGAGAAGGTGGGAAGCTGCCTCCTCATCAGAATTATGGGGAGGAGGAAAAAGTCCAGCCAATGAAACTGACCTGGATTTGAAGGAAGTATTAATGTTTTGGGGCACAAAGGCTGGGTTGGGGCGTAAAACAGCAGACCCGCCATCTTCCCGGATCCTGAGGCATGCGGGAGCCACTGAGAGGGCGGTTAGGTTGCTCACTCTCTTGACTGATGCCAGCGCCAGCAGCAAGGCAGTTTTGAGTGACAGGAACTTGAGTGAGACCTGGTCCAAGGGTTCAAATGGGGCTTCAGATAAGCCGGGCAGAACCATCATTAGGTCCCACTGGGGAAATAGCAGGCAGGACACAGGTCTGTTCCTTCTGACACCTTTTAGAAAACGTTTTGTGAGGGGATGATTGAAAACAGACCTATCACCAAAACCTTGGTGACAGGATGAGATAGCTGCAGCATATGTTTTAATAGTGCTGAATGTGAGGCCTCTGTCCATCAGTATCTGCAGAAACGATGGGACATCCGCCAGCTAGTAAGAGAGCGCTTGAACAGTCCACTCTGTGCACCATTTTTGGAAAGCTGCCCATTTAGCAGAATAAGATGCGAAGGCGCCCTCGCACTCGGAATCGTGGCAACATCATGAGGCAGCCCAGAAGCCTCTAAGCGTGACCGCTCAGCGGCCAGACCCACAGCCGTTGGCCTATTTCTGGAGGATGTTTGATTATCCCATCCGCCTGGAGAAGGGCGTCCGCCCTCCAAGGGAGCCGCCAAGGGGAGCCAGACGCGCTTGCAGGTCCCGAAACCATGACGCGGACAAGCGTCTGGGAGCTACCAGAATTACAGAGAGCTGTTCCGGCCGAACTCGGTCCAGGAGAGGGGGAATCAGTGGGACCGGCGGAAATGCATACAGGAGAGTCTGAGGCCAGGGCTGGCATGAGAAGGCGTCCGCTCCGAGCGGGGGTGGTCCCGGGGACTCAGGGAAAACCACAGGTGACACTGTGCGTTTTCGCGAGCTGCAAATAGATCCACAGAGGGTTCCCTGAACTTGATCCAGATCTGTGATATCAGTGCGAGATCCAGACGCCAGTCGGAGTCGCGGGGTCCCCCTCTCGACAGGATGCCTGCTTGCACATTCAGGACCCCCGGAATGTAGGTGGCTTTGATGGACAACAGGTGGACATGTGCCCAACACAGTAAATCTGTGGCTATGCGCAATAGTGGGAGGGATCGAACTCCCCCTTGGCGATTTGCAGTATGTAGGCTGCTGCCACCTGGTTGTCTGTGTGAACTTCGACATGACGGCCCTCGAGAAGGGCAGCGAAGTGTCTGATCACATTCCTCACTGTCATAAGCTCCAACACATTTATGTGCTCGTGCATGTGGGAGGGCCAGCGATCTGCCACAGTATGGGACAACCACGTGCCCCCCGCATCCCAACAATGACGCATCCGTAAAAACATACGTATGACGTAGGACGTCCGATGGGGACCCCGTGTGAGAGGATGCAGGGATTCCCCCAGTGAGCGAGGTCCCCGCCCACTGAAGGGGGAACCCTCGACATATGTCTCTTCTGATGTATCGGGTGTACCCGGAGGCAGATGAACCAACGCTGTAGGCGTCTCGTGTGCAGTAAACGTAACGGCACCACAGCGTGGGCTGCAGCCATCATGCCCAGAAGTTTCATGACTAACAGGGCTCTCACGATCTTGCAGGGTTGCACGCGGGAGATCACCGTGGTGAGATCTGCTGCTCTTGCCGGAGACAAACATGCTCTCATTAGGGAGGCGTTCAGCTCCACCCCGAGAAACACAATCAACTGGGATGGAAGGACGGAGCTCTTTTCCCAGTTTATGGAAAACCCGAGGGTTGACAGATGCTCTATTAACTTCCTGGTTTGCTCTGATGACTCGTTCTTGCACCTGGTGCATAGGAGCAGAAAGTCCAGGTAAAATAAAACCCTCAATCCCCCCGTGCACAATGGCTGCAGAGCGGTCTCCAGACATTTGGAGAAGTTGCGCGGGGCTAGCGAGTAGCCGGAAGGGAGACGATTGAACTGGTGTAGAACTGGCTGGCTGGTCAAACTGTAGCGTTGTGGTTTATGCTCTTTTGTGAAAGAGGAACCATTCTACATGATAATTTGTGATATTAATTTTATTAAATTAATAACCAAATTGTATAGTTTTAAGAAGACTCAAAGGTTGTTTTCATCGATAAACTGTCGATCATATCCATGTGTCTGTGTTTCAGTTCAATGAAGAAACAATTTTGACAATTAAAAGTATTTATTCTTCAAATTAAACTAATGATTTTGAAATTGACAAACAGGAAATAACAATCAACATTGGTAACTTTGTGGGACAATCTTTAACAGTTGATATGCTGTTCTTGCTCAAATAGACCTTGTGTTGGAGGTGCTGAAGGTTGAGAGTGATATGATGTGATGTGATTATGGATGCGTGTGTGCAAAGTGTAGTGAGAATTGAACATGAGGTGAGATGAATGCGTGTGTGCATCTGATTTTGCTTCAGGAAGAAACAGGTGTCTGAGTGAAAAGTGATGGTTTGAATAAACTTAGGATTAGTTGGAAAAGATGCATCAAAACGCTATCTGTCGTGTTCTGCCTCACCGAAAATCGGACTCCCTGTTGGACCTGGGACGTCACCTTAGGATGATGTTTCATCCAGGGCACCTTGGCTGGCAAATAAGACAAAGATGCGCCACAAACCGGTCCAGAGTTGCCCTCGGTACACGTTGATGTAAAGCGTTTTGTCGATGCGCTTTCTTAAGTTAATTCACTCAGAAATCAAAGACTCTGGACGAGTCTGTGTTAGCAGTTGCAATTCAGCTGTCCTGTCTGGCTTGGCAGGAACAGCGTGAGGGGGGAAGAAACGAGCCGACCGGCTCTGTCCCCCCTTAGGTTTCTTCAGGTCCTCTCTCTTTCGTTGTCAAGCACCAACTGAATCAAGACTGAAACTTACCAAAAGCCTTTCTCTTCTTAAAGCAAATGTGTGCGTCAGCAAATGTGTTTTGGAGTTTACTGTGAGAATCTGTGTGTGGGTGTGTTTGAGTGTGTGTGTGCTTGAGTGTGTGTGTGAAGGTCGGTAACAAACATCCTCAAACATTATCTAATTAAGTATGGATTCATTAATCCATTATAATTACCCAAAGCATAAGAATCATTCATTTGATTAAAACACATTTATAATGAGCAAAATGATAATGATTATTCTTTAACATTAAAATCAAGAAAGGAAGTTTTAAGACTTGTTATGTTATGACTACTTGTCCATGAGAACTCCTTCTGGTACTGCAGGTGTTCAGATGTTATGGTTTCCAGCAGACTTCATGTCTGCAAAGGTCTCAAATTGTGGGTGAAAGTTCTCAGCGACCCAGCTCTTTGACCCAGCCGAGTCAAATGACCTTTTGCACAGAAAACCCATATTTCCTCACATTACACTGGTATTGAACTCCCTTGAATGAAAAGTGCAGGAACTTCCGGTGTTTGGGAATTGCTGGGACATGGAAGTATGCGTCTTTCAGGTCTATTGACGTGAACCAGTCCCCGGAGCGCACGTATTCCAGAACTTCCCTCATTGTTAACATGCGGAAATGCATCACTGCTATGGAGCAGTTGAACAGGGAAAGGTCGAGAATTGGTCTCATTCCTCCCGACTTCTTCGGTACTACGAAGTAGCGGGAGTAGAAGCCTGAGAGCTCTTGTTCGCGAGGGACTTGGGAAATGGCATCCTTGGACAGAAGTTCCCGTAGCTCCAGCTCCAGGGCCTGAGACTGTTCCTGTGACGTGAACGTTGTCTCCACGATCCCGTTGAAGGGAGGAGGAGCAGACTGAAAATGGAGTGTGTGACCGCAATGAATGGTGTCCAATATCCATTTGCTCATGAGACAAAGGCGGCGTCATTCTTGCGCACGTTGCGACAGCGGATGTGTGTTCGAGGTCACGTGAACGACGTCTGAGGACTGGCTTCGCCCCCTTACCGCCGTTGCTCGCACCAGGGAACTGGGAGCGACCCATGGAGGGCTGCGTTCGAAAGGGCGAGTGTGAAACAGCTTGAAGAGGCTGATCTGCACCGCAGAGCGTGGAGTCCAAAGATAAAGGACGAGTGGGAGCTGGACCCGTGCTCAGAGACGACAAAGTGCCAGCAGATGGAGCCGCACACTGCGTCGCCGTGTGTGGTCGCGATAGCGCCATGACATCCCGTCTCACCCTACGTTGTGGGGGGAGCGGGATGTGCTGGGCCTGGCTGGAAGCTAGGGCACGTGCGCAAATGGAGCGCACCCTTACAGCTGGTCGTGTTATATGACTGACTGCGTGAACATGCAGATGTGTCGCAGTGCTTGGTGTGGGGAACATGTGTGAGGATTCGGCAGAGGATTCTGCAGAGGACTGTAGGATTGTGCTCTCGATTTGACGTTTTTTGGGTTTTATTTCAAAACCAAAATCATTCACAGAGTTAACATTACATTCAGAAGCACACACATTCCCCCCAACGAGTCATTTTCATGGTTGCTTTCGGCGAGGTTCTTGCGACTTTGATGGCCAAGACTGTGTCTGCTGGCTCTTTCGAAACCGTTGGCTGCCAATTCTCTGGTCCCGTTGAAGTGGAACCGAAGCGGGAGGCCGGCTCCGTGGGGTGGGCAGAGCAGCTGTGCGTCTGAAGTTTCCGCGCCGTTTGTCCCATCCTCTGGAGGAACAGCCGGAGTGAGAGGCGGACCGAGGGTGGACCAGGTCTCGCATGGTGGCTGACAGTTCAGCTGTCTTCTGAGCTCTCTCGATGAGGCTCCTAAGATGGGGACCAAACAGAACGTCAGAGGTGATGGGGCCTTCCAGCATCTCTCTGTGCAAGTATTCAGGAATGGAGGGCAGGGTCTTGAGCCACAAGGCCCGCTGGATAAGGGTCTGCCAGGCAGCAATGCGAGCAGAACCGGTGAGTACAGTAGCGCACAGATTGAGAATGGCATCAGCAGTTTTAGTAATGATGGTTTTCGACTCGTCAGGCACGTCAAGCTCTTCCACCATTTTGGAAAATCCAAAGGCAAGAAGCGCAATGTTATTTCCTGCAGCGCCGGTCTGGAAGGCGCACTGGTGTGCGCGATCGGTGAGCCGCGTCAGCAGCTGGTCATGCTTAGAAGTGGGAACTGCTCACGGGCCAGTGATGTGGTTCTTGGCGCCAAACAGCGAGGCCAAGTCCGGCTCAAGTGGAGGAATGGATGGCCAGCCCTGGTCGGAGAAGCACTCGACTTTGGTAATGGGTGCATATGTGGAAATTGGCGCCTTGAGCTTAGCAGGTTTGGAGAAGTCGGCGGACCAGCAGCTCATGGCAGCGGGGAAGCGCGCCCCGATGGGGTCTGGACAGCGTGTCTGTGTTGCCCAGAAAATTCCCGCCAAATCATCTGCTTCAGGCGGAGCCGGTTCTGGCACGGCTAGCCACTTGTGGACCGCAGCCGCGGAGATGATGACAGGCAGCTCCTCGAGCAGTGCTCTAACTGCTGGCAGGGAGGAGCGAGAAGGCACTGGAGCAGAGGAGCCCGCTGAGTGAGGCTCGTAGACCTCCGTGTTGTCCAGGAGGGAAGAAGGGCTATGGCAGCCAGCCTCGCCGTACTCCTCGCTGTCGATGACATCGTCCAGTCGGTAGGAGCCAGCTGGCTCCTGGCCGACATTGAAGAACTGTAAGACCTTGTCCAGCGAGTACGTGTTAGCCACCGGAAATTCCTCGGCGGCGGCGGGAGTGAAGTACTCGACCCGGCGGACCTTTTCAGCCATGGGCAGAGCGGCACAAAACGGGCATGGGGCCTGGGGGGTCAAGGCCAGGTCAGCGTGATGAGCCCCGAGACAGACCTCACATTTGACGTGCAGGTCGCCGCTGGAGATGGAGCCCGTCTGGCAGGCCGGGCAGGTCCTGGTGTCACTGGACATGGCTGGTGAGTTGAATGTTGTTTTTAGATAATTTGCTCTTTAAAGAAAGCTCTTCAGCTTGGCTTGAAGAGATCACGGAGGCAAACAGTGGAGTCGCTCCACTTATATACCCACATGGGGTGCCCACCCTTGGTGGGCATACATTTAAGCTCTTCATGATTGGCTGATGCTGAGATCATCCTTCCAATAGCAGCTAGCTTAAGGGCTAAGACTAGACAAAATAGAACTTTAATAATCCAACGGCGTGGTCCGGAGAAACTCTCCTGAATAAACTGTAGTTCCAGCCCAGTCCACCAGCGCACAGGTGTACTCGGGTAGAGGTGGTGCGGTTTCAACCATCGTTATTTGTCACTGAATGTTAACTGTAGCATCACGAAGGTCCTCTAATTTGTGAAAAAGGTCACATTTTCCCAGCTGGGTCAAGCTGGGTCGACCGTAACTTTGCCCCACAGATTAAACAAGCGAGGAGCCGTGATGTCTGCTGAATATCACCTTTATCTGCTGCTGTTCCGTCCCAGAATGAAGTACACTTCAAGATTACAATAATAATTTAAATAATTTTAATAAACTCTTTGACTTTATTACTGTTTATTAAAATCATCATAAATAATCTCTTGGTTCAGTAAATGTATTTTAATTACTGAAATGAATTATTATGCTTTAGGTATAATAATAATTATTGTGATAATCGGTTATGTGTGTTCAGTAAACCAGAAGTTCATCCTCCATTTTATCCATCCAACGCAGAGGGTATCCAGGGTAAAAGTAAACTGCCATTACAAGTCTTTGACTCATGACCAAAGCTTTCTTGCTGAGAGTGGGCGTGTTCTAAGGGTTTTGTTAAAACTAAATTTCCAGCAGCAAAAGTTCAGTTCGTGAACCAACCACCATCCCGAGGATAAGGGAGCGGCCGCGCTGAACCTCCACCTGCTGTTCTGTCACGCCGATAGAATAGCTCGAATAAACGCACTTGTAACCAGCTGATGCAAAACTCCTTCAGAGTTAAGCCAGACGCTCAACTGTGTACCCTGCAACATCTTCGCACCGGAGAGTTGGTTCCACTCGAGTCTCCTCTACCAGCCCGAGTACCCAGAGGCTGACAACATCCTCCCTTGACCTCTGGATCCATACGAAGGGTCGCCTGAATTGTTGAGGTAGCACACAGATTGTGTTTGATGCTGTTCTTCTAAGAAACGACTCAGTTAGCTGCAAAGCCATCATTTCTAACCCAGAACGCGTACCTCTCTCTGAAAGAAACCTTCTGAGAATCCATTCATGCATCCAAGCTCTCATTTCATTTTAGCTTTCCATCCAGACACAGGTAAAGCTTTTGATACCAAGTTTAATATCAAAGCCGGTAAATTGTCATCCATGAATTGTCATTTTTAATTGTCATTTCTGAATTGTCGTTTCAAATTGTCAAGTTTTAAATTGTTAGTAATAAATTCTTCATTTTTAAACTCTGCCTCGTCTTTGAAATGAACCACAGAATGGTGTGTATTTCTGGTTATTGAAAAAGCAAAGATTCCTAACTTCTGATCCAAATAAATAAACGTTTGCTATTAAATTTAATTATCTAAAATTAAACATTAATCTTTGGATTAAATATAGACCAAGCAGGTTGGTGTATGAACTTATATTATATAAGTTTCCTGGATATTTATACATGAAATAAGCTTCATATGCTAATTTGCTTGTTCATTCTCAGAATCTAACAACTGATAGCAAAGAGTGTTGATTCTAGTATGTAGATTATCCACGCTACATAATAAAGCAGATTTCAAAGTTGGACAACAAAAACTATTCCATAGAAGGAGCGTTCAACTATTCCTTTTACAAGTGGCACACTGTGGCATTTGAGACCTCGCCTTTATATATTATAAACATCTGAAAATTGTTGTTCTTCACTTATCAAACTCAGACTTTGTACAGCTAATGTCAAGATGTAAAATTATGAGTTCAGTGAAATTTAAAACTACTGATGCATTTTTTCCAAAGAGGTATTCATCCTGAAATCAATCATTTCAGGCAAAATAATCAAAAGAAAATAATCAACTTTTTTACAATGTTCCTAATATTCACACATCTGAACAAATCCCACAAGAATTCCCTTTATAATGAGACCAAAAGTAAGGAAAAAGACCTTGTGGTTACAGGAATATAGCCATTAAAGTGTGGGCATGTTGTTTGTTTTTATTTTAACAATGCCATCAAATGGTTTGTTACATTTACTTACTGTTTTATAAGAACATACTATGAATGTAACATTAAACAAAGTAGTCAAAAGTAGGGAATGGTGGTGGTGATTATGAATATCAGGACACTAATAAACAATATTACAAGACATTAAAAGACAAATCAATAACACTTTAGAAAACACAACTTAATCATCAACCAGGGGTTAACTAACATGCAAATGATACAGTCTGATTTATGAATTACTAATTATAACAAATTTATGAATGACCTGAGTACATTACACATCTCCAAAAATTAAAACTTATTGTGTTGCTTCCTCCAGTTTGAACCATGAAATTAGATACAGCTCAAGGTACGACCTATAAAGTACATTACATGCAAAATGATGAATTTAGCTGTACATTCTTTGGATTCAAAAACAAAACAACAGGGGAGGTAAGATTCAACAAATACCTCGCTGAAGTGAAAACCTGTTTCATGTGAACTGTGATAACTGAGTAGGTGAGATAAAACTGTATTATTTTAAAAAAGCATCTCCACAGCTGTAATCATCACACTGGATGAATCCAAAAGCAAGACACCCAACACTTACCTGCAATTCAAGTTATTTTCAAGAACAATCTGTGTAACATCTTTGAGCTAGACAGATAAGAAGACGGAGGTGTTATGTTATTTTGAATGTTGGACAATGACCAAACAGGCGGGATTCATGGTGGGAAGCAAATCGATTGGTTGAAAGCCAGTTGTGTCAGAGCAACAGGAGAGGGAGGGAGGGAAGAGCCCCTGGAAGCCGTTGGGCTCTTCCCTCCCTCTCCTGTTGCTACTTGAAACCGAAACCTGAGGCAAACAGAGTGAGTGCGGCGTAGAGACCAGACTGGTGTCTGGAGGTGAGCAAAACGGCTGGAAAAGTGTGGGTGTTGAATCCCCCACATCCCCCACGGGTGTGACACCCATGGTCTGGGTGCTGTAGAGTCTGAGAGGGATTTGCCTAATTGTAGCTCTTTTTGTTTGCATTCAGACATGCTTCCACCCCTTCAGTCATACATTCTTTTATCATTTCTGCATCCGAGAGATGCTTGTTTTTCCCCACAATCCACAAACTCTGAGGGAGCACGTTTAGTTGCTGAGTCACAGATGTAACTGAAATCCAGCTTGCAGCTTTGTAGGACGATCCACTGCTGGTATTACTGCTGCCCTCACCTCAGATCTTTGAGGAAATGCATCTTCAATATTCTTGTGCCTGGTCTCATGATGCCATTTCAAATAGGAAACCTTTGTCACCGTAATGGTCTCTTGGCAAATTAAACACATGGGTCTGGCGCTAGGTGGAGGAAGGACAAATGCAAATTGTTCTGTCCATTCGTCTTTAAATCGTCTATTTTCATCGTCCACTTTTCTTTTAGTCGATAACTTGGAACACCCCGTTTTTTTCCCATCTGAAAAACTGCAGAGGAACAACCGAGGAACGAGCAGCTCTGACAGTGAAAGTAGAGCACGTTGCTCAAGCAGAAGAGCAGCCATGATGTGAGGGTGACAGGCTTTGTTGATGACATGATCAACCCCAGCAGGTCCCTGAGGTCCAGTGATCAAAGCCTACTGGTTGTGCAGCACCAGGCTAAAGGTCAAAGGTGACAGATCATCTGCTGCTGTGGCCCCCAGACTCTGGAACTCTCTCCCCCTGAGCCTGAGATCAGTGGACCCAGTGGTCTCCTTTAAACTCACTTGTTCAGGCTTTGGTGGGACCTTCATCACCTCCTTCTCCTTGTTCTGATCTTATTATGTCTTTGCTGGGATCCACTGATTTCCTTTATTTTCATTTTAATTTTCTTGATTTTCTCTCTCTTTCCTTACATAAAAAAATCACAATCCTCATATTTTTTTTCCATTTGAAACTTATTTGTAACCATTTTTTAATTCTTTTTTATATTTTAATTTTTTGTTTTTGTGAAGCGCCTCGTGATTTTTATCGTAAGAGGTGCGATAGAAATTATCCTTTTTTTTTCTATTCTTTATTTCAGGAGCTAAGTTCAAAGCCTCGTCACTCCTTCATCCTCCAGGATGGCCATCAGCATCTGAAAAACCGAGAAAAGATCCCATCAGACCTCATGGAGCTCTGAAGAAGGACTGGTTTGTTTTCTTTGATCCATGTTAATAAAGTTTTGACCACAATAACCTAATAAAGTTCTACTTTCAAACCAGACAGCTCTATTTCCACATGTGTGTATGAGAGGTGATTTAGAATAATGTCTCTGGTGGTCCCTCAATAACCATTCCTCTGGGAGCATCACGTGGAGTCCAGAGGCATGATGTCCCCTTTCCTCATCCTTATGGCTCAGATGCCAGATGGGAGCGAGTAGAAAAGACTGTGCAGGGTGACACGGGTCAGCTGTGATCTGACCTGCAACCAGCCAATGACCTCAGCAGAGCACACGGCATGCTGCGGTCTCCATGTCCCTGATGAAGGCTCCAGCGTACCACACAGTGATGGAGAGGTGAGGATGGACTCGATGACTGCGGTGTAGAACTAAAGAAGAAGAAGAAAATATCTTTTCTGTAGCGCCTCTCAAGATAAACATCATGAGGCGCTTCACAAAAACAAAAATAAAAATGTAAACAAGAATTTAGAAAATTATTAAAAATATACTTAAAATGAGCAAAAAATAGACAATTGTGCTTACAAATGTTAAGAGTGAATAGAAAAGAGGGAAATCAGTGGATCCTGAGGAAGGTGGAATAGGTGGGGAGAGCAGAACAAGGAGAGAGTGGTGAAGAAGGTCATACAAAAGCCAGCTTGAACAAGTGAGTCTTCAGCTGCTTTTTAAAGGATTTCACTGAGTCCACTGATCTCAGGCTCAGGGGGAGAGAGTTCCATAGTCTGGGGGCCACAGCAGCAAATGATCTGTCACCTTTGGTCTTTAGCCTGGTGCTGCACAACCAGTAGGCTTTGATCACTGGACCTCAGGGTTCTGCTGGGGGTGTAGGGACTAAGAAGATCACCAAAGTAAGATGGTGCTTGTCCATGTAAGGCCCTATAGACCAGAACCAGGATCTTGAAATGAATCCTGAAGTTGACTGACAGCCAGTGAAGCTGGAGGAGAAGCGGGGTGATGTGGGTGTGGCACAAAAAATGCTTTAATGCAATGTAAGGGTTAATAAATTTGCAACAACTTCAAAGACATTTTTTCACATTATCATTATGGGGTGTTGTGTGTTGAATTTTATGGGGGAAATTAATTTAATCCATTTTGGAATGAGGCTGTAACATAAACAAAAAAGTGGAATAAGTGAAGCGCTATGAATACTTTCCGGATGCACTGTATTTATCTAGTTAGCAACTTACTGTGAATGACTCATCTTCGCTCCTCTTCTAGAATCTTCTGGTACTGAGCCATAGATGGAAATAGCTTTGGAACGGTGTTAGATTGATAAAGTCACTTGTGTGTTTTTAAATTGGGGCTGCAGCAACCAAATTTGACCCCTGAATGTTATTTTTACTTCATTATTACATAATATACCTTTAAAACGTTTATAATAGTGAAAATAGCAAAGAGGCTAAATGTATTCACCTTCATCTACTTTAATGATACCAGAATTATTCTAAAATTAATTGTTTCTGAATTATTTAGAGTTAAGGTCATGTTTGGTTGACTCTCATTAACAAGTTTTGACAGTTTGGGAATTTTTCCCTCCAGTGTTCATTTGCAAACAAAGCTCCAGCAAAGCAAAGGTTGCAGGTGAGTTCAATTACTAACAGACCAAAGCAACATTCTCACCCTCCGTGGATGGTCTCATCCTTCCAAGCTCTGGTCTTCTACCAGAGGCCTGGGAGCTTGAGGGCTCTGCGCAGTATGTTACCTAAAGCTCAGATCACACTGTGATTTTCGGCCATCACACAACACTGTTCATGCCACACAGTGAGAACTCTAGAAAGGTGGCACACTGTATGGCGCAAGATTTCTGTCAGTGAGACTGCACAAAGTGTCGCTCCAGCACGACACGCTACAGCATGAGCACACCTCCTGGAAGCATACGTCACCAATTCAATTGAATTCAAGTTTATTTATAAAGCGCCAAATCACATCAAGAGTCATCTCAAGAACCTTCACACAGTAAACGTTCCAATACAGGTCAGTTCATTAAGCCAATCAGAAAAAAGTTGTCCTATATAAGGAACTCAGCAGGTTGCATCGAGTCACTGACTAGTGTCAGAGTCTTTACAGCAATCCTCATACTAAGCAAGCATGCAGCAACAGTGGAGAGGAAAACTCCCTTTTAACAGGAAGAAACCTCCAGAGGATCCTGGCTCAGTGTAAGCAGCCATCCATCACGACTCACTGGGGATGGAGAAGACACACACACACATGCACGCACGCACATACGCACACACATGAACACACACACGCACGCACACACACACATACAACATATATACCAAGTAGTGTTTCTATGGTTACATTGTGATTTCTTAGTAAATATTCTATTTGGTGATTCCTCAGCCTCCCTGGAAAGGTCTACTCCAAGGTACTGGAGAGGAGGGTCCGATCGATAGTTGAATCTCAGATAGAGGAGGAGCAATGTGGTTTTCGTCCTGGCCGTGTGGACCAGCTCTATACCCTTGCAAGGGTGATGGAGGGGGCATGGGAGTTTGCCCAACCAATCCACATGTGCTTTGTGGATTTGGAGAAGGCTTATGACCGTGTCCCCAGGGGCACCCTGTGGGGGACGCTCCAGGAGTATGGGGTGGGTGGCTTTCTGTTAAGGGCCATTCAGTCCCTTTACCAGAGGAGCGTGAGTTTGGTCCGCATAGCCGGTAGTAAGTCGGACCTGTTCCCAGTGAGGGTTGGACTCCGCCAGGGCTGCCCTTTGTCACCGGTTCTGTTCATCACTTTTATGGACAGAATTTCTAGACGCAGCCGTGGTGTGGAGTGTGTCGAGTTTGGTGGCAGGAGAATCTCGTCTCTGCTTTTTGCAGATGATGTGGTCCTCCTAGCTTCATCCAGCTCTGACCTTCAGCTCTTGCTGGGTAGGTTCGCGGCCGAATGTGAAGCGGCTGGGATGAGGATCAGCACCTCCAAATCTGAGACCATGGTTCTCGACCGGAAAAGGGTGGCTTGCCACCTCCGGGTCGGGGGAGAGGTCCTACCTCAAGTGGAGGAGTTTAAGTATCTCGGGGTCTTGTTCACGAGTGAGGGTAGGAGGGATCGGGAGATCGACAGGCGGATTGGTTCGGCGTCTGCAGTGATGCAGACGCTGAGCCGATCTGTCATGGGGAAGAGGGAGCTGAGCCAGAAAGCCAGGCTCTCGATTTACCGGTCGATCTACGTCCCAATCCTCACCTATGGTCATGAGCTTTGGGTAATGACCGAAAGAACGAGATCGCGGATACAAGCGGCCGAAATGAGTTTCCTCCGTAGGGTGGCCGGGCTCAGCCTTAGAGATAGGGTGAGGAGCTCGGACATTCGGGAGGGACTCGGAGTAGAACCGCTGCTCCTCCGGATCGAAAGGAGCCAGTTGAGGTGGTTTGGGCATCTGGCCAGGATGCCTCCTGGACGCCTCGCCGGGGAGGTGTTTCGGGCATGTCCTGCCGGCAGAAGGCCCCCGGGTCGACCCAGGACACATTGGAGAGGTTACATCTCCAATCTGGTCTGGGAACACCTTGGGGTCCTGCCGGAGGAGCTGGTGGACAAGGCCGGGGAGAGGACGGCCTGGAGCTCCCTAGTTGGGATGCTGCCCCCGCGACCCGGACCCGGATAAGCGGAGGAAGACGAAGACGAAGACGAAGAGAGATAAACTTTATTGTATTTATCCTAGTGAATCTATAATTAAACGGGTAACCTAGTAGTAGCACATTCAATGTGAAAGAGAGTAAACTGTTATTATCAGGACAGGGAGAATGTTTAAGTGGTTAGCAGCAGTGTTCAAGCCGATGACACCCTCCATGAGACCACCACAGCTCAGCAGAACACCATTATAGCTTCTTCTGGGGAGAAGAACACTTAAAGAAAAAATAAAATTAACTGCTGAAATAGCAAGAAATAGTGCAGTTAAAGAGTAGATTGTAAAAGAAAGTAGTCGAGTGTGGAAAGTGGATCTAAAATGCAAGTTGAAGGTTTAGATGAAGCTCATATTTTTGATAACTCTAAAAGCTCAACTGGATCAAAACGGTTCAAACACAGATGAGGTTCTACAGTTACCTCAGATGCTGCCTCACTTACTGAGGAAGAAGAAATCTTATTAGGGAAGATGCTAATAATTTTGTTTCTAACATAATTAATTTTACTCGTGAAAAATCTCATATAGTCATTGCTGCTGAGGACTAAGGGAATAGATGGTTCAGAGCTATGATTCTGTGTAAGTTTGGCAACTGTACTGAAGACATTTAGGATTACTCTTATTCTCCTCAATTAGCAATGAATAATGATCAGTTCTAGCTTGTCGAAGCGTATTTTCTATAAAGTACCAGACTATTTTTCCAGGATAAGTAGGACCTAAGCAGACCACTAACCCCAAAAAAGCTTTTTTTTTAATTCTCAGCTCATGACCAAGCTCATCTTCCTGAAAGAAGAAGGATCGTTTCCAAAAAACTCACTTTCGCGTCAGACTACGACTACGAGTCTCCTTTTTCCATCTTTCAGGTAAATAATAATAATAATAATACATTTTATTTAAAAGTGCCTTTCTGGTCACTCAAGGACACTGTACAGAATAAAAACACAAATCATTCAATAAGTAAACATACGTAAACATCAACAAACAAGGCACTCTAAAATTCAAAGTTGATATGTGGTTATGAAGAGGTGAGTTTTGAGTTGTTTTTTGAATTCTGTGAATGAGTTAATGTTCTTGATGAGAGGGGGAAGGGAGTTCCAGAAATTGGGAGGGTGCAGCTGAAGGCTCTAATATGGTGCTGAGACGGAAGGAGGGCACAGAGATGAATGGAGGAGGAGGACCTGAGGGAACGGGACGAGGTGACGATGTGAACGAGATCTGTGAGGTAGTGAGGGGCGAGGTTATGGATGGCCTTAAAGGTGATAAGGAGAATCTTGTAGTTAATCCTGGTATGCAATGGTAGCCAATGGAGTTGTTTGAGGATGGGGGTGATGTGATGAGAGATGGGAGTTTTAGTGACGATACGTGCTGCTGCATTCTGAACCAACTGGAGCTTACGGAGGGTTTTCTGAGGGAGGCCTGAGAGAAGAGAGTTGCAATAATCGATACGTGATGTAACCAGACTATGGACAAGAATAGAAGTAGAGTGGACATCAAGGGAGGGGTGAAGACTATTTATGTTACGTAGATGGAAATAAGATGACCGTGTTATGCTATTGATATGAGATTGGAAGGATAGTGTGCTGTTGAGGATGACACCCAGACTCTTGACCTGGGGAGAGGAGGAAACTGAAGTATTATCAACAGTGAGAGAGAAACTGTCAAATTTTGAGAGGGTGTTCTTGGTACCAACCAAAATAAGTTCTGTTTTGTCTGTAATTTCAGGAAGTTCGAACTGAACCAGGATTTTATTTCTTGAAGGCAGGTGATGAGGGAGGAGGGAGGAAGTGCAGAATTTTGCTTACTGGACAAATAGAGCAGGGTGTCATCCACGAAGCAGTGAAAATGAATATTGAATCTTCGGAAGAAATTGCCAAGGGGAAGGATGTATATAATGAAAAGGAGGGGCCCCAGGACAGAGCCCTGGGGCACACCAGAAGACACAGGAGAGGGCTGTGAGCGGGAGGATTTGATGGTAATGAACTGAGTGCGACCTGATAGGTAGGACTGGAACCACACTTTAGCAATGTCGATGGAGGATAACCTATGGAGGAGAATTGAATGAGATTGATTGTGTCAAAGGCCGCACTCAGATCAAGGAGGACCAGGATGGATAGTAGACCAGAATCAGCAGCAATGAGGAGATCGTTAGTTATTTTGAGGAGGGCTGTTTCTGTGCTGTGAAGTGGGCGGAAACCGGAGTGGAAGGGTTTATAGAGGGAGTTTAGTGTCAGATGCACCCAGCTGGGCAGCGACTATTTTTCTAAAACTTTGGAGACAAAGGGTAGGTTGGAGATGGGGCGGAGATTAGTAAAAATGTTAGGATCCAAACCAGGTTTTTTAAGTATTGGAGTAACTGCAGCAGTTTTGAAGATAGAAGGAACAATACCGGAGGAAAGGGATGCGTGTTTGAGAGCAGAGATGAGAGGGAGCAGGGAGGGGAGGCAGGATTTAACCAAGGACGTGGGAAGGGGGTCAAGAAGGCAGGTAGAAGGCTTCGACTTGTGGATAATATCTGATATCTCAGAATCACTGGGAAGTTGGAAAATGGAGAATAACTGTGTTGGTTCGGGAGGATCATATGGGGAGGTGGGTGGATGCTTTGGTTGATTTCACGGTGAATGTTTATTATTTTTTCATTGAAGAACAGAAGAAGGGCATTACACGTAGCAGAAGAGCACGTGTGTGGGGGAGAGTGTCGCATGGCCGGTGAATTTTATTGATAAATGATAAATGACCCGCACTTGTTTAGCGCCTCTCAGAGTAAGGACTCCAAAGCACTTTACACTACAGTGTATCATTCATCCATTCACACACTCATTCACACACTGATGGTGATGAGCTACGATGTAGCCACAGCTGCCCTGGGGCGCACTGACAGAGGCAAGGCTGCAGAGCACAGGCACCACCGGTCCCTCCGACCACCATCAGCAGGCAAGGTGGGTTAAGTGTCTTGCCCAAGGACACAACAGCAGAATTCTCTGGGATCGAACCTGCAACCTTCCGATTACTGGACAACCCGCTCAACCTGTTGAGCTACTGCTGCCCCACAATAATGGGCTGCAGTGACTAAATGGTGCCTTGAGTGGAGTTGATAAGACAGGAGTAATACTGTTGTTTTGTTAGAATAATTCAGTCATTATACTGAGTCATATGATTTTTATGTAGTTCTTTGTGAATGGTGAGACCAGTTTTTCTGTAGAGGCGTTCAAGCTGCCTGGATTTGGTTTTCAGCGTCTGGAGTGGAGGGGAAAACCAGGGAGCAGACTGACAGAAAGTAAGAGAACAGGTTTTAACTGGAGCAAGGGAGTTTAAAATGTGAGCTAACTGATCATTGTAGAGAGCAGCCAGGTCATCAACAGAGGAGAGATTGTCCGGTAGCTGAATATTATCAATGTAGGAAGATAAAGTGTCAATATTGATGTCCTTTATATTCCTAAAAGAGATGAGCCGGGTTGGTTTGGTAAAAGAAAGCTGGATTACAATATTGAAATAAATTAAATAGTGATCAGTGATGTGGAGATCGTCAGCTGCATAGTTAAGAGGGGTGAGACCAGAGCAGCACAGCAGATCCAGGCAGTGTCCTCTGGAGTGAGTTGGAAAGTTGATGTGCTGATTAAATCCAAGGCTGTCCAGGCAGGATGAGAAGTCTTTGGTGAGGGGAAGATCACTGTTTTCCATGTGTATGTTAAAATCTCAAAGCACTATTACATTAGATGAGAGCGTAGATAAATGAGTGAGCAGTACTGAGACTTCTGACAGAAAGTCTTTGTGAGGTTTAGGGGAGCGGTAGATTAATCCAATGATAGTGGGGGTAGGTCCATTAAGTTTAAAAACCAAATACTCAAAGGAATTAAAATCAGAGACAGACACTGGCAAAACTTTCCAATTTTCACGATAGATTATCGCAAAACCTCCTCGGCGAGAACCACCTGGTTTGGTGAGGTAAACAAACCCGGAAGGAGTAGCGTCGTTGAGCTGGGAGAAATCAGCTGGCTTCTGCCAAGTTTCGCAAAGGCACATGAAGTCGATTCCATGGTCCTTGATGAGATCGTGAATGAAAGGACTTTTCCCAGTGAGAGAGCGGATGTTGAGAAGGCCGAAGTTGACGGTGGTGCTGTCACATCCATGAGCGTTAGCTGTCCTGGCAAGGCTGTCTAACGAGGAGTGATCAGCTGTTCAGTGGTATGAGTTCCTGTGAGGATGACGGTGAGTGGTAGACCAGAAAGAATTGATTGAAGCGGAGTTGTGGTAGTGGAAATTCCTGCGTGAGCTGTGGTGGACATATCTCCGACAGAGAAGATGAGAGATGTCCGGGTTGAGGTGCAGTGAAGCAGGTGGAGATCCAGGGCGGTGGCGAATCCTGAGGAGCTCAGCAGCAGTGTACTGGAGGAGACCAGCAGCAGGTCGGTGGAAGATGAATGATAAAATTGAGGTGAGTGTGGACCACACTAGAATAGTGTTGGTCCACATAATAGAGGTTAGGATTGATATTGACATCCACAGTCCGGTCAACAATCCGATAGTGTCAGTCCAACAAATAAAATCAAATAAAATCAAAGTTTACCGGTGAGCAGAGGCAGCCAGACGCGCCAGCGTTCACTCAATCCGGTGGGTGGAGAGAGTCTCTGACTTTGGGAACCAGCTTGTCTGGGGCACAGATGAGGATCTCAGTCTTATCTTCACTCAGCTGTAGAAAGCTCCCAGCCATCCAGGTTTTGATAGAGTCTAAGCAGGTGTGTAACAGCTGCAGCTCAGACATCTCATGGGGCTTAAAGGAGATGTACAGTTAGATGTCACCTGCATAAAGATGGTAGGACATTCCTTCGAAGGAGCTCAAGATGTGCTGAAGAGGAAGCAGATAGAGGAGGAAGAGCAGAGGCCCCAGCACAGAACCTTGTGAGACACCATGGGTAAGGAAAGTGGTGGAGGACCTAAACTTGGAGACGGCCACTGAAAAGGAGCACTCAGAATGATAAGAGAACTACTCCAGAAAAGTTGCTGATTGGCCTACCCAGTCTCTCAGCCTCTCCAGTAGCAGGTGATGGTCAACAGTGTCAAAGGCTGCAGTCAGGTCCAGCAGGACCAGAACAGAACAGTCCCCTGCATCACTATGAGTCAGAAGGTCATTAGAGACCCTAAGAAGAGCTGTTTCAGTAGAATGAGCTCTACGAAAACCTGACTGAAAGCTATCATAGATGTTATGTTCATCAAGAGCAGCTGCGAGTTGTTTAACCACAACCTTTTCCAAGATCTTGGAGATGAACGGAAGTTTAGAGATGGGTCTGAAGCTGCTATGGAGAGAGGCATCAAGACTCATTTTTTTAAGAAGCTGGTGGATAACAGCGTTCTTAAAGTAAGCAGGAACCTGACCAGAGAAGCATTAATAATGGAGAGCATGCTGGGACCGATGGACTGAAAAGCACTTTTAAACAAATATGAGGGTAAGATGTCGAGGGGGCATACAGAGGTCTTCATAGAGTTAACTAGTTTGGTTAACTCAGGCAAAGAAACAGGAGCAAAGCTATCTAGGATGATGGGCCTGGTTGGAGTCGGGAGAGGCAGCTATAAGACTGAAGGAGAGATGCTAGATCTAACCTTACTGACTTTGTCCACAAAGAAAGACAGAAAGTTCTCACAGTCTGCAACAGAGTGGATGGAGGCTGTAGGAGAGGCAGGAGAGACGATGCTTCTGATGGTGTTAAACAGCACCTTGGGGTTCCCTATGCTCTGGGACACCAGGTTGGAGAAATAGGAAACTCTTACGTCTCTGACTGCAGAGTTAAAGAATGTCAGAAGATCCTTTAGGTGCAGCAGATGGACGTGGAGATGGGTTTTCTTCCACAAGCGCTCAACTTGTCTGCATTAGCGCTTTAGGCTGCGAAGGCTGTCATTAAACCAGGGAGTAGGGTTCACTGCAGGAACTGATCTGTTTATGACAGGACAGATGTTGTCCAGACTGGAGAGGCAGTGCTCGTTAAAATGAGAAGTTAAGGAATCTGGGTCATTATCAGAAGAACAGGGTGGATCAAAAGCAGCAGAAAAATTGCTAGCTGTGCTCTCATTAAAACAACGAGAACTAACCATACGGCGAGCCGGAGGTGGGGACGCAGAAACTGACAAGTTAAAGAAAATGCAATGGTGATCTGAAATATAAACATCCTCAGGACAAACACTGTCAGCATTTAGACCCAGGGTAAAAACAAGGTCTAGAGTGTGCCCCCTGGTGTGTGTGGGGCCAGATACATGCTGGGTAAAGCTGAAGGAGTCCATAAGGCTGGAGAAATTCATGGCAAAGTGATCAGTGGGATCATCAGCGTGGATGTTAAAATCACCAACAATCACCAGTCTGGACAGCTTCACAGTGGAAGATAGAAAGTCACTAAACTCCTGAAGGAAAGGACTGTTTGGACCAGGTGGACGATAGACCACAGCACAGTAGAACAGGTCCTTACGCCCGACTTTAATCAGCTGCAGTTCAAAGGAAGCAAAGTGACCAGAGGTTGTAGAGCTACATGGAAGATGGTCTCTGAAAACAACAGCTAGGCCTCCACCATGACCAGAACCCCGGGGCTGGCTAAGAAAAGAATAACCACTCGGGCAGAGTTCAATCAGACCAGAATAATCAGATGTTTGCTGCCAAACTTCAGTCAGAAACAGAAAATCCAGGTTTTTAGAGAGAATTAAATCATTGAGCAGGAAGGACTTATTGTTAACAGAGCAGGTATTTAATAGAGTCATGCTGAGTGAGGAGGAGGAATCAGAAACTACAGAAATAGCTGGAGTTAGAGGGTATAAATTAGCAGAGTTAGATCCACAGTGTTTATAAAAACCACTTATGGAGGGAACAGGAGGAGAAACCACTGAGGAATAAACCGACCCTAAAAAAAAACTTGGACGGAGAAACCAGGTCACAACGTGGCCTGGCGGGAATGCAGAAGTGGCGCTCAAGTGGCCAAACAAAGGAAGAGAAGCTAGAAGATCACGCCGATGTTTACTAGATAAACCACGCTTTAAGAGAAGTCTTATTCCCACCTGTATTCCTGCTTGTTTACCTCTTTTCCTCCTACGTTTTTCCGGGACCGAATAAACATCGCTGGAGGCGCCCTGTTTGGAATCGTTGTTTGACTCCGGGCCAGTGCGCCACTCAGATAAACAAACAGGGAGGTACGTCCTCGGTGCATCTTGGGTGATTGTGAACGAACGGAAGGACAAAAGAGTCTGGTGATCACAGGAGATGGTAGCAGGGACACTACTGAAGAGGATTGCAGACAGGAGCAAGGTGGAAAATAGAAGGTTAGTGGAGAAAAGTTTGAAAAAGTGGCCGGTGACTGCAGCTAAGCCAAGCACAGGCGCCATCTTGTTACCGACTGGAGGTGAAGTGAGTTCTCCTATCTGAGTTAACAAGTG
Organism: Nothobranchius furzeri; assembly: GCF_043380555.1. Classification (NCBI taxonomy): domain Eukaryota; kingdom Metazoa; phylum Chordata; class Actinopteri; order Cyprinodontiformes; family Nothobranchiidae; genus Nothobranchius; species Nothobranchius furzeri. The sequence continues at coordinate 44,097,975 of NC_091754.1, read as the reverse complement.
CGGGGAGACCGAACTGAGAGAAGATGTGATTCATCAAAAAGACAGCAGTTGCTTGTGCTGTGTCATTAGGTGCTGGTAAACATTCAACCCATTTGGTGAATGCACAGGTCATGGTCAAGAAGCATTTGTTACATCTGCTGGACTTGGCCAGGGGCCCCACCCGATCAATTTGCAGATCTGACCACAGTGTGGATGTTCCCCTGCTTTGTAGAGGAGCTCTGTGGTGGGGTTTGATGGTTGAAATTGACCGCAAACCAAACAGCTCTGGACATAGTCTGAGATATCTCGACGCATCCCCCACCAGTAAGCAACCTGGCTCAGGGCACCGAACGTGACCTTCACACCTTTGTGTCTAGCTGAAGGAGAGTCATGAGCTTGCGTGATCACACACCCCCCTTAGGGACTGCGGCGCCACAAGAACAGGCGACGATGGACGCTTGGAGACGTGCATTAGCAACTCTTCAACCATTCTCAGCATGACACGAACACAAAAGAGAGCATGGAGCTCAGGAACGGAGTAAAGCTCGACAGAAGGAGGTAGGTGAGCTGTTGGATCAGAAAGGTAAAGGATCATCCTGCTGATAGAATGGTCCTGGGACTGAAGACTGACAAGGTCATTCTCAGAAAAGACAGGTTGAACAGACACAAATCCATCAGATGGTCGAGGGGTGGGCACGTTAGCGGCCTGAGCTCGAGTCACGACACACACGCGGGGTGGGTCTGACTGAGAAGACACAATGTCAGGGAGCCACAAGGGGTTGAAGGACCATGGGGTACCCACAGCTGCACCTTGTTTGGCAAGAAAGTCTGCAAGGTCATTCAGTTCCTTATCAGTTCCAGGCGCACAGGAATATCCTTTGACTTTATGCCAATAGATCTGCATATAATGTGAAGTCGCTAGGGCATCACAAGCCATGAAAAGGTCTTGACATTTAACGGGCTTCCAGTTAGAGGTTAAGAACCCGTTACTATTCCAAGAGGGTAGATGACAAGTGAAACTGAGACGCGCGTAGTCCGAGTCGGTGCAGATCACCAGCTTGCGGACACCACGGTCTGCAGCAAAATGTAGCACTATCAAGATCCAAGCCAATTCTGCAAACTGTGAGGTCTTAGAACACAACTGGTAACACCACAAGTCTTTCTGGTTAGCATGTAACCAAAAAACACCCACACCCAAATTAGGTTCAATGTCAATGTCAATGTCAAGTTTATTTATATACCACATTTCCAACAATCAGAGATTGCACAAAGTGCTGTACATAGACAACCAGGTTCAGCACCATGTCGAAAGGAACTGCCATCAACATACACAGTTGGCAAATTCACACAGAGAGCTTGGTCGAAGTAGTGGTGGTTGGGATTCAGCACGGTCTGGGGAGGGTTAGCTGATAGGACTGATGTGGCAGCGTCATCTGAGCAATGTTGGCACGCAGCCAAGAGGACTACGGCGGTTTTGCGCATAGCGTACCTCAATGTCGAAGCTCTGAAGAGCAAGCAGCCATGACGCAATGCATGCATTGGTCACCACACCATCTCTGATGCCTTGACTGTTAAGGAAGGTCACTGGCTGATGTTGAGTTTCAATGATGATTTTCTATCCACCGATGTAGCTGAAGAAGAGTTTAACCACCCACATGGTGGAAAGCAAAGCTCTTTCACAGTCAGAGTATTTTAACTCAGTACCGGACAAGATCTTACCAACATAGGCTACAACAGGCCTGTCACAGTCATATACTTGATAGAGACCGGCACTCAAGCAGTTGGATGAGAACCCAACCTCAAGGTGGACCTCTTTGTTACAACCAGGAAGCTCCAGACATGGAGCTGAGCATAATGCGGCCTTCACGTCATCCATGGCCTGCTCCTGCTGCTCAGTCCACTCGAAAGGCACATCCTTTTTCAACAGGCCAGTCAGAGATCTCACCATCTCAGTTTGCTCTACAAACTGGCAAGAGTAGTTGCACATACTTATAAAACTCCAAAATTCAGAGACATTCATAGGAGATTTGATGCTAGCAACCCCTTGAATTCTGCCATGTTGAGGCTGCACTCCCTGCGGTCCCACAAGGAGGCCAACAAACTGAACCTTTGACCTGCACCACTGACCTTTGGTGAGAGAAATCTTTGCACCAGCAGCTGCGAGCTGACCCACGACGTGGTCCAGTTCAGACAGGTGGTCATCCAATGTGCGTTTACGAACCACAATGCCGTCGACATAGATGATGGTACCTCGCTCTCGAGCATCAGGACAGGCTGTGTCCAAGAAGATGTTGAACTCAGCTGGAGTAGCCAAAAGGACACCGAGTGAGGGTGTACTGGCGGTTGGCGAAGGTGAAGGCCAATTTATATTGGTCAGATATATGGACAGGGAATGTCCAGAATCCAGATGCAATGTCAAGAGTGGAGAAGTATTTAGCGTCTCTCACCTTTGGAAGTTCTTGTTCCAGGCGCGTCATCGGCCACCGAGACAAAGGAACTTGTTGGTCGAGTTACCTGTAGTCAATGGTCAGCCGATACATACCATTAGGTTTCTTTACCGGCCACAATGGAATCGATTAGGTGCTGTTGCAGGGTCAAATAATACCCTTCACCAAGAGGCTGTCAATGATTTCCTGGACCGGTCCATGGGATGCCAGGGGAGTCTTGTATTGACGCACAAAAGTCGGCGCTGTGTAGTGGGGAGCTCTGACGCAGAACCTGTTGATGAAGTAATGTTTTGGATGGCTTTTACTTCTACTTAGTCATAAATATGTTGAAGTAGTGCTATGCTTACTAAATTGAAGTATTTTCAGCAGTAATGAAACGTCTGAGCTCTGTTGTAAGGATCTACAATGTCGACTGTAGACAATTTCTGAAAACACTGATCTCTGTCCTCCTTCAGAAGTTTATTCCAGTTCAACTTTGTTCTTTTTAACCATCACTTTGACTCCTCTTCTGCTTCAACTTCAGCTGCGGCTTCCCCTAGCAATGCAAGTTATACATGTAAAATGGCGTTAAGAGGTTGTGGTTGACATGCAGGTCACGTGTCTGACAAGGACGATATTTAAAAGTAACAACGTTGTTGCTCATTGTAGTGTCAAAGAGTGGCTTTCCTGCTGCAGGAATGTGAGAACAAGAGAGCCAAGCTCCTGTGAGATTTCCAGATCCAGACTGACAAATTGGTGATGGAGAACCAACTGGAGGTTGTGGTGGTGGACAAACAACAGAGGGCAGCCATTGTGGTTAATGTGGCAATACCAAGTGATGCAACATCAGGAGAAAGAACAGGAGAAACTAGAGAAGTACCAGAGTCTCGAAGAAAAACTTGAGAAAGCCTGGAGAGTGAAGACATGGTGGTGCCTGTGGTCATCGGGGCACTCAGGGCAGTAACCCCTAAATTGGAGGGGAGGCTAAGGCAGATCCCAGGAAAACCATCAGACATCTCAGTCCAGAAACATACAGTTCCAGGCACAGCTGAGATACTGCAGAACCCTCAAGCTCCCAGGCCTCTGGTAGAGGACCCGGGCTTGGAAGGATGAAACCCCCCACAGAGGGTGAGATGGGACTTTTTTGTATACATACATACATTAAAAATGTGAGTAAAAATATCACAGAGGGTGAAGATATTAGGAAGTATGGCCGTTTTTCTCAGATTTGAAAGAAGAAATTATCTAGGCTGGGTGTACTTTTAAATCAATAATAGCCAATGATGTTCTTCCATGGCTCACAGGGTAGTTTTAGTTCCATGAATTCTTCTTTGATAGCTGATGTGTCATTTATAATGAAGATGTAGACAACAAGCTTCATTACTGCATGCAGCATCCCAGATTAATGGGCACACTCATTCACTCCAGTTTGGAGTTTGAATAGCGCTGACCTGCAGGGCTTATGGCCATCTGTGGCTCTTCGCCCCTCCCACCCGCACCGTCTTACAGAAGGAGAAAACCCCCATATGCTCTCTTGGCTGTAGCAGAACTCACCAGGAGGAGTATTTAAAATCTCTAATCGATCACTCTGCTCAGCCAGCCCAGTCTCCGCTGGCTGGCCTCAAGCCTACGGCAACTGAAAGAGTCCACTCCACCAGAGAGATGACATCAATGCTTAGTCGATTCATCACATGGGGTGGGGGTGGGGGGTGGGGTGTTGTACCTAAAGAGAAAGTCATTGCCATGATTTGGAGTTTTACCTGGATCAGATGTAAAGAAAGCCACACACACACACGCACACGCACACACACACACACACACACACACACACACACACACACACACACACACACACACTCACACACTCACACACACACACACACACACACACACTCACACACTCACACACACACACACACACACACACACACACACACACACACACACACACACACACACACACACACACACACACACACACACACACACCCTTCTAGGTTGCCTCTGCCATTTTCTGATGTTATTTTTATTTCATTACATCAGATAACTGCAGAGGAATTGGATCCCTTGCATCCTGGGCTGTAAACGATACAGCCAGTCATTGTGGCCCAATGGGCCTGAAAGGTAATCAGGCGTCCAGCAGTGATAAGAGAATTAATCAGAACTACTAAGATGTCTGTGGTGAATGTGCTTTTTACTCAAAACAGGCTCTGTGTCAGAGCGGCTAATAAAAAAAAACGTTACTTAATCAGCCTTTTGAAGCAAATAGGTTTGGACTGATGTGTTGCAGCTCCTCTGCTCTACTGTGATATCAAAGCTTCTGCCTGGAATTCTAAATTCATCACACAGGCTTTCTTTAAAGGCCAATTGGAATATTAATCTAAGATGGAAAGCTGAGATGTAAGGAGAGCCAAAGTCATCATTAACATCACCATGGTAACCATGTTCCTGTTATGGGCACAGATGCAGACACACACACGTCTGGTTCGTGAAAAACTGCTGAAAAACTACAAAGTGTGCCTAAAATAATAAATGATCTTTTTATTTTGAAGTCAGACTGAGCAATAGAACCCAAGACGTATCTGGTTAACCCCCGGTTGTGTTTGTGAACATTTATTGATACATTTGCATCATTTAGAAAACTTCTATCAAACACAACAGCAAAGGAAGTGTTAAGAAGACAATAGTCAGACATAAGTTTCATTACCGTCTCCATCACAAGCCTTCTGTTGCACCACCATCAAGTGTTTTGGTACTTAAAGGAACATGTACAATGTCGGTTCTATGTGGAACATGAAGTTTTATTCATGCTGCACCTGCTTGTTGGTCTCATTGTTAGGATGGCAGTGTCGGTGACTGACGTATTTATTGTGTCACCCAAGCTGTAGTTGGATACACTCCACACTGGTTGAACGTGGCTTAAATAGATCAGCCTTTGGTGTGTTGCTGTAGCTTCCCCTGTGGGCTAGGCTCAGCACCGGCAGACAAACACTTTTCCATCCATCCGGCACGTTCTGAGCTACTTCTCTTTCATGAGTGATTGTGATTCTAAACCAACTTTAGAACAAAATCAATGAAATCCCTTGGAAGAAGGATGGGGTTAAGAGCACAAAGAAAGCCATGATGAAACCTATAAACTGGAAAAGATATTCATGAATAAAATCGATAAGACTAGCTATTTTTTAACCTCAGCCATGTTGAAATAATATTAATGACACATTTGCTGTGCTGCTTTTACTGCAGTAGTATTTCATATTTTGATAAAGACAGATTAGTAATAAACCTAAGACACTGGTAGCCATTCCCAATGACTTTTTAAACACACGGTGCTTAAACATTGCAGGAATTAATATCCAAAAATGCAAAAGGTTTCCCCTCTGCTGTCACAATGTCTTAATTAGGTTCTGGAGGAATTCTGCTCAAAAGGAAAAGTTCTTGTTGGCAGCAGGAAACTCTTTAAAGTGTAGTCATGGCAGAAACAGTCAGTGATCACCATCTTATACTTATTTTTGGAATGTATGGTCAATAAGCAAGGCAGCTTTATCTATATAGCTCCTTTCATTCACGGACAATTCCACGTGCTCTCCATTAGCAAGAACATTAAAATCAACGTGACAGAAAATACTATTTAAACATTAAAAAGAAACAAATTTAAAGGTGAACAGTTACAGTGCTGAAGGTGCAGCATAAGCACATTCATTCAAAGGCTGATGAAAACATAAAGGTTTTCAATTTTGATTTAACCCTCCCACTGTCTTTATGGGTGACCCTGTGAGGAAAGTTGACCATTGAGCAGGATTGATGGTTTATCCCTTGAGGTCCATGTGGCAGGGGTGAGGTGGTGCTCACTCCTCACACCTGCCACATGGACAGTGGGAGGGTTAAAAGTTTCTGGAGTTGGGGCATCTGAGGTCATCAGGAAGCTGATTCCATCTGTGAGCAGCATAGTAGTTAAAAGCAGCTTCACCCTGTTTGAATCTGGCCCGATTCTACCAGCTGATTGTTTCTTAAGGATCTCAGAGCCCTGCTGGGTGTAGATACCTGAAGGAGATCTGACATGCGCTTTGGCCCCATGCCACTCAGTGATTCATAAACTAATAAAAGTACTTTGAAATTTATTCTGTAGTTTACTGGTAACCAGTGTAGGGATCTAGGAACAGGAGTGATGTGCTCCGTTCTCTTAGTTCTTGTTAAGACTCTAGCAGCAGCATACTGAATAAGCTGACGTTGCTTCACAGCTTTTTGGGGAAGACCAGTTAGGAGACCATTGCAGTAGTCCAGCCTGCTGTAGATGAACACATGAATGAGTTTCTTAAGATCTTGTCTGGACATGAGACCTCTGAGTTGTGCTGTTTGATGAAGATGATAAAACGCTGATGTGCAGGTGGGCAATTCTATGGATCCACCTTAATAAAAGGGGAATTGTTGGTGGTATTAATGTCCTGTTTGTGGCACATTAGTATGTGTGAGGGGGCAAACTTTTAAAAAAGGGTGGTGACCATGGTGGCCATTTTGATGTCGGCCATCTTCAGTCCAACTTTTGTTTTTTTCAATAGGAAGAGGGTCATGTGACACATCAAACTTATTGGGAATTTTACAAGAGAAACAATGGTGTGCTTGGTTTGAACGTTATTCTTTCATGAGTTATTTACAAATTTCTGACCACTTATAAAATGTTTTCAATGTGCTGCCCATTGTGTTGAATTGTCAATGCAACCCTCTTCTCCCACTCTTCACAAACTGATAGCAACACCGCAGGAGAAATGCCAGCACAGGCTTCCGGTATCCATAGTTTCAGGTGCTGCACATCTCGTAACTTCACACCAGAGACAATTGCTCTCCGATGACCCCAAAGATTAAAGTCTAAGGGTTCAGCTCTGCAACCTGTAGTTAAAGCCTTAATGTGACCAGTGAAGATTTCTAGCCTTTGCTTTTATTTCTCTAGAGCCAAGCTGAGCAATGAACCTCAGTCAAATAATTTTCTACCTCATCAATTTCTGTAAAAATAAGTAAGAGACCATGTAAACCTCCCAAAAATGACACCCATGAACTTATTAATGAAACCGGCTATGGTATGTCGGCAGTACTTGTTGGTGTGTGTGTGTGTTTGAAACAGGGGTCACACGTGGTTTTAGAGGTATGGTGTGAATTAACTTTTGTTTAGATTAGCGTTAAAAAGAAAACAGCATTGGTTATGGTTAGGCGTGATGGAGTCACTAAAATTGAATGGAGGTCAATGAATGGTCATCGCAAGGCTTCTCATCCATCCGGTCACTACCTGTTATGTCTGCTTGTTTGTTAGTTCTGTTTTTACCTGGGCCTCGCCCTCAGTCTATAGACCCTTTGCATGTAAGTTCACGCTACTCATGTGACCGCCCCCTTCGCCATGATGGATGGCAAAAAGACCATTTACACCCGTAGAAACTCCAGTGAAGGTAGTCAAACTAGCCAGTTTGTAGCCTTTTTATCGCTTTAATTTAGTTGATTTGACAGTAAAATGGTTTTAGCTTGCTGCGTGGTTGGCTGCACTAACAGACAACTCATTTTGTTTTTTAAATAACTATGATGGAGGACGGAGATGAACTGCAGCGATCAATCAAGCGGACTAACAGCCCTCAGATTTGCAGCGAACATGTTTTTACCGAGTAAGATTAACGTAAATTTATTTCACGAGGAAGACAGGGACTGGGATAAATGTGATGTGCTTATACTAGTTATTGATAATCCTGATGGATGGGTATTTCACCATGGAGGCTGCGCACCAGCGTCAGCGTTCAGAGATCTTCTCATTCCGTGTGAGAGCAGCAGCTGAACCCGGTAACACCAACAGCAACAGAAGCTGGTAGGGATCCGGACTTTTTAAAAATCAGCTTTGGTGTGAAGTGAAACGCTGTTTATAACATAATGTTATAAATCCAGAGGGTTGAATTTAGGCAAAGTCAGCAACATGTTTACATCTGTGAACAGCTGCAGAGAGAACGTTAGCTAACATTGGCAAGCTAGTTAACGTACCGCTCTCTATGAGCCCCGGCTAGATGAGCTACTTCTTCTGATAACTGAACTGGGCACGAACTAGTTGAAGGAATGCTGGAGGAGTTTTGTTTTTGTTTTGATCGCAAAATCAATTTCAGGCTCTACTTTTCCCTTTGTTTAGTAATTGTGTCACTCACTGTTTACATGCTTTTGCCGTACACCATGGTGGACCCACGTGATTAGGTGACGTTGGTGCAAAGGGTCAATATTACACCTGCCTGCTCGAGTCTTCATCTGCTCCAACCGTTTTAGAGAGAAAGCAGACATCCAAAATAAAAAGTGAAGCAGCCACGAATTCTAGCAAACACCACACCCTCTTTGATTCCTGGCATTTCACCCTTCAAATGCTAAACTACAAAAAGAACCACTGATGACATCAGGACACTGCTTCTGCTAATTAGTCCGACCACTGGAAATATTTTGAATTAACAGAAAACTATATTTAAAGCTTTTTGACTTTTACTGCAGACATAACTATAACACCAGCTTGAACAACATCAGATGAGTTCAGTAGCAGACTGACAGCAGCTGTAGCGATAAATATAGATTTATATCTATATTTCAAATGTGGCGTAGATTTAGATTGTTTCTAATCTTCTATTAGATAATCGGGGCACCACCAGTTTTCGGAACTGGACCGCTGGATTTGATATCTATATCTTCGCAATGTAATCAGTCTCAGAGTTAACACCGCAAATTAATCCAAAGGATGATTTCTTGACAGAATGCGCAGATTATTCCTGAGAATTGCTAGAAATAATCAGGCATTAATTACGTTTTGTGAATTTATTAGAACATCAGATAATACATTGACAAAAGGACCAAACACAGCTTATAGTTTCATGCATGGAATTAAGAAAATTGTTAACCCAAATCTTTATGGCAGTGATAGGAAATAACTGATCCGTAACAAAAGTGGAAAGTCGGCGACACCAGGATTATAGAAAAATGGGGAATAATTTCTAAAAGGAGAACAAGGGAGGGTGTGTGTGTGTGTGTGTGTGTGTGTGTGTGTGTGTGTGTGTGTGTGTGTGTGTGTGTGTGTGTGTGTGTGTGTGTGTGTGTGTGTGTGTGTGTGTGTGTGTGTGCGGGGGGCTCGTTATGGCAGAAGAAGAAAGGGGATCTTGAAGGCTAACGTGAATCTGGGATAGAAATAAAAACATGCCATAAAGGAAATGGACTAATCTGAATTCACTAATCGGGCTGCCAGATGAGATGCTTCACAGACCTTTTTCCGTCGCCAAAGAGGTGTCCTGTGAGCTGGTTCAGCTGGTCCAGAATCTTGAATGCGGCCTTCAGGGGCCGTAGCACTTGTTGGCACCTCAGCTTAGGTCAACGGTGTCTGTGGTTCAGGAGAATCTTGTTCCCCGGAAGTGGCTGGACTTTAGGTTCCTTCACTTCAGCGGCCTCAAAACGTGGAATTCAGATCGCGGGCCCAAATTATCTCAAATGGAGCCGAATCATCAAACGGTTCCAAATTGCTCTTACTCTTAATATGAAAACTCGACTGCCACGCAGACTTCCATTTTCACGTAGAAAGTCAAAACAAGCAAACGGGGTTGCTTCTGATTCTACCGTAACTTTTGAGAGCTAATGGCTTAACAAATTTATGAGTGTCAGGTTATCTGGTGCTGGGCCCAGATGAAAAGCCCAGCAGAGGTTTGCTTAAGGCATATTTCTTCTTTTTTCTGCCCCTCGAGGTCTGCACTGTGGCTTCTGGGTCACACCCACATGTATTTCACTCATTAACCACTGGACACTGGAGGGCACTGTGGCTCTTTCAAATAAACTCTTACCTTCTCAAAGATGGAAAGTCCATGATCACAGATAAAGCCTAAATAATATTACTTTAGCATCAAAGTATTACTTTTAACGGGAATGAATAAAATTAATGTCTTAAAACTGAACAGTTTTACCATTAGCATGAATTTTAACTGGAGAAGCAAAAATTGGCTGAGATTTAACATAAAAGAAAAAACACCAAGCAGTTAGGTTTGTAACTGATAAGATTTTAACTTAGAGCACCTTGATTTCTATTTTAAGGGTAAACAACCTAAACACCTTCTTTGATTATAGATAAACAGTAAAAAAAAAAAACTGAGTTTTGATAAAAGCCAAATCCTGGAATCTTCCAGAATGACCCTTGAGAAGTTTTACGAGTACCCAGCCTTGGGGGAGAGTCAGTTATTGGCAGGTTGAAGTAAGACAGACCAAGTCCTGATAATGTCCGGCTTAACAAGCCGCTTGGTAAAATTTATGTTCCTGGGAGAAAATGTAGGAGTTAACCAGAATGCTCAAACTGCGGGCCAGTTTCAATTTCCCCTTTTATTTTCGTCTGCTAAATGTGAGAGGAAAAACTTTATGAAAATAGTTATGTTCTCCTTCGTGTGAATGCAAACAAAGTTAATCTGAGGATAAAAAATATGGATATCCGCTACACAGCTCTCGGAGAGTTGCACAGTGAATTACCCTGTAATGAATGGATTATGGAAGCAGAGATAGCTTGACAGCGTTTTCAGATCGCTGCTTTGTAATTAGGCTAAGCTTCAATGGGACACATATCAGGAAATATTTGCTTTCTTAATACCATTCTTAATTTAATTTGATTCTCTTCAAAGTAAGTATGATACAGTTTGGTTTATAGAAACATGAACTATATAGAAATGTATTCGCTCCCAGCTTAAAGTCAAACATTAGCTTGCTTGATGAATTAAATGACTGAAGAGAAAAAAACAGCATGAATTTAAATCTATGTGCAAACACACATTTGTTGCATTATTTTGAATTTGAAGCAGTTCTTTTTAGATGAGCCTTGTAACATCTCGACTGAAGAGGCAGCTGAAAGGAGCAACGTTTTAGTTTAAATACACTGCCCAGCCCCAAAAGCATCTCCACCTGGAGACAACGTGAAATTCCAATGCAAGAAAAATAAAGTACAGAAATAGGTGAACATTTTTATCCTGCCTTTTAATATCACTGTTATATGTACATGCAACTATTGTTATTATATATTTTGTGTTGATTTGAATTCACCTTAAACAAGCAAGGCAAGGCAGCTTTATTTATATAGCACATTTCACACACAGAGGCAATTCAAACAGCAAAAACATTCACACTATTTCAAAGCTCCAAGTTAACTTTAGAAAGTCCAAAATGGCTCAGAGTAACTTTAGCTAAATTCATTTTAAAAGAGTGAAATTGTCATGACTGTGGGGAGTTTCCTGACCCAAGACATGCAGAATCACACTAGGAGACATAGGTAAGAAGAAAATAAATGTTTTATTTTGAAGGAAACTAAAGGTGCACCGCCAGACGTGGCGGTGATGCTGAGCACAGCTCCGGTGCTGGGTCTGCTGAGAAAAACACTGGTCAGGGTTTGGTCAGAGTGGAACAGAACTAGGAGCGGAAATCCAAGAGCTTGGGAGGGTAGACAGGACTGGGGTGAGCAGCATCTGTGGAAATCCGAAATCCAAGGGAGATGAGCGTTGGGAGAGCGGGTCAGTCCTGGTGTGGAGGGATATCAGGCTCGGAGGTGAAATCCAGGTTATTGCAGAAATGGTCAGTGGTGAGAGTTCCTGGTGAGGACAAGGCGGAGTACATTCTAACAACTACGACTGATAGTAAACACAAAACAAAGACTAAAGCTATATTTATCTCTATAATGGCAAAAGGTACCCAAAGTGAGTAATCTTCCGGCGAGGTGAAGTGATCTCCAGCACCTTATTAACCCTGGCAGGTGATGGGGAAAAGCACAGCAGCTGGCCGCTCTCCGGAGCCACCCACCTGCAACGACTTGAGGCTGATTATCAGAATGTGCAGGCTCACCCCAGATCCTGACAGAAATCCTCTTTTAAAATGTAAATAAAATTCAATAAAGATGTGCAGGTTTAACTAGTTTGTCAGTTTTCATTTAAAATACATCCACAGAATGATTATAAAAGAACCAATAATATTTTCAGATCCATTTATGTTTATTTTTAATTCACCCTTTCATGCATGAATTATGAAATCTTCAACCAGGATTTTTTAAACAAATTTTTCATTCATCTTTAGGTGTGAACAAAACAAATTTAGACTAAAACTTTTAATTTGCAAATAATTCATTGCATTTCTACCTCGGTAGACAGTAGGGATGTGTATTGGTGAAATTCTGGTGATATGATACATATCACGGTACTGGGGAGGCAATAGATCTATTTAGATTAATGTTAAAAAATATGAAAAATAAAAAAGATTGTAATTCACTGTATGCAGGCATTAAGCAGGCCTCCATAGCAAAACTTACTCACGATGTATTGCTATAAATTCAGCCAGAATGCCATATAAATGCCATATAAACTTTTTTCTTTAGATTGAAATTATTGTAGAAAAATACAATAAACAGTCCAAACTGATATATGACATGTTTAACATAAGGTATCTGAACCATAATAGAGAGATTTACATTTCAGTGGTGGAAACCATACCCATTGCTCACTGCTGCCAACTAGCCTTTAACACTTGAATTGCACCAAAAGAAAAGAAAATACACAAACGTTTGCATGTAAAATCTTTCTAAAATGTGATACACAGCTTTTGAATATTGATATAATATTGCAGGAAACGATATCGGGATGTATTGCCATATTGATATTTTCTTACATCCCTAGTGAACAGCCTACATTCTGAACGTGAAATATGTTGGCTTGACTCACTAGAGTCCAATGGGAGGGCTCAAATGCAACAAAATCTTCAACAGGTGTGCTTAATGAAAAAAAAAACATTTTGAGTAGCTGCCCACTATATTGGCCATTATGCATGAAAGGGTTAATTTCCCCCTAAAATCAACATCCCATTGAAAAGAAGTAGCCATGCTCTTGCAAATTTCTTCTCAGTTTAGAAATAAAATGGTATTTATTCAAAAACGACAAAACATGTCTAAATATTTAAGATATAAATACATCATTATTGACTATCTCTGAAAAAAGTCCGATCTAATCTTACATATCTGACTTTTTCCTCATAATTCTCAGACTAAGACAAGGCATCGGTTCAATCAGTATCTCTGTAATGTGATTTAAAAGGGTTTAGTGTGAACCAACACAACCCAGCACCTCATCTGTGTTATAATCTTTGGATTTTAGCATGAGCTTGTCCAATTACTGGGAAACTTGTAGCATGTTGTCTGTGACTCTCAGATTTTCTGCACAGTTTGATATCTATGGTGGCCCTGAAGTGCAAACCACACCTACAAATCACTAAACACAACAACAAATTGAAACTCACTAAAACAAAAGACGAATCAGAAAAACCAATTGAGAAACACAATTATATTAAGAAACCAGAAAGGGTAGGTACCATTTGGTAACAGGAGTCATCACTGATTGGATGACTGCGCTGTTCGTCTTTGGAACCGGGCGTAATTCTGCCTGTAGAGCATTTCGTCTGAAGACGAACCACAAAGCTGAAGTTGGTTCCCATTTCTGGTTCCCGTTTTGGAATAAGAGAAACAGGAGAGCAGCAAAGTTTTAAACGTACGTTTGTGTAAAAATTGCGGTAGAAAATTAAAACATTTAAAGCTGTTCTGTAGACACAATGTCAAGTTTCATCTTTATGCGGATGATTGTCAAGTCTATCTCCCATTAAGACGCAATGGCACGGGCTCCCTTCAACCACTATTGGACTGCTTGGAGGAGGTCAAACTATGGATGTCTAAAACTATCTGTGTTTCAACCAGAGTAAAACAGAGTTTATACTGTTTGGCCTGACAAGCAGTCACGGAGGGTCACAGGGGGCTGGCTCTTCTTTGTTAGCTCCCTTTGACAAGACAGTGATTACCAATCTAGGGGGTGAAGTTGGATGTGGAGCCCAAACTGAATAATCAGGTCAACAGAACTGTCAGATCTTGTGATTTTCTCTTTAGGAGAATAGCCAGAATTAAGCTGTTTCTCTCCAACAAACATCTAGAAACTGGCTAACGGTACGATTGTAATTCACTACACGCAGGCATTAAGAGGGCTCCATAGCAAAACTTCAGATGGTCTAATGTAGCAGCCAGGTTACCGACTGGTGCCAGGAGGGCCGAGCGCATCGCACCCATCTTAGCATCCCTACTCTGGCGCCCAGTGTCTTTTAGGATTTCCTTTAAAGTCGTGTTTGTTTTTAAATGTTTGAATGGACCGGCTCCGTAATGTTTATCTGATCTGATTCACCCTTACTTCCCATCGAGGTCCCTTCGATCTTCAGAGCAGGGATTGTTTGTGGTGCCAAAGCACAGACTCCGATCAAGAGGGAGTCACTCTTTTTCAGTACTTGGACCTACGCTCTGGAATGAGCTGCCTGCACCTCGCTCAGCGTCTTTAAGAGCCAGCTGAAGAAACATTTTTAGTAACTGACTTTTACTCACATTGATCAGCAGTAAGGGGCGGTTGCTGCTTGTCTGCTGGTCCCACCTTTCAACTATTGGTTTTTGATGGATTTCTTAAATGATTTAAAATGTTTTATATGTTTTTACTTAGATATTTTATTGTGGTTTCTTACCGTAATTTCCGGACTATAGGGTGCACCTCAATAAAAGCCGCACCAACAAAAAGAAAAGGTTTTCTACACACACACACGCCGCACTCAAATACAAGCCGCGGCGCAGCAGCCACATGCAGGTCTCCGGTGCACAGCGCATGTACGGCCATAACATAAGATAATTAGACAGAAAGACGCTACACGGAGGTTTTTCGTTGTTGCTTTAATTCAACAAAATGAATTTTAAACACGGGTGAACGTGCCTGCAAGTTTAGAAAAGAAAACAGCACTGATAGCATTCATATTTCTGGATGGTTATAAAATAAAAACAGAACTGACATGTTATTACCGGTAATTTGCATGTTTAGAAGAAAAGAACAGCGCTGACACAGCATTAATAAGCCCTGGATGATTAGAAAATAAAAACTGCACACAAAACATGCCTGGTTAGTAAATAAAACACACTTGCCTACCAGAAGAAGTCATTCACTCTCATCTTCCTCTTGCGCACTAAAGCCATTAAAGTCCTCTTCTTCAGTGTCGGAGTTGAACAGCCTCAGAAGAGCTTCGTCACATATCGTTTCTGTGGCGATGTCCGTGTCGCTGTCCGTGTTGCTGTCATCATCCCCGAGTGAAGCTGGCTTGAATGAGTTCTTCCCGCTGCCGTCTCCAGCGCCGAACCATGGATTCATTCATGTCAAGCTTACGTGCGGCAGCACTGTTTCCCTCCTTTACTGCCAGATCGATGGCCTTCAACTTAAATGCGGCACCATGTGAACCCATATGTGTAGTTACCATGATGAGGGGGTATGGATTTGAAAAATATTCTTCATCGTACCGGCTGCCTGCATGTGCTAAATTAAAATGAGCACTTTCTTCGATTTCCACGTTTGACTTCCACCTGTTTCACTTTCTGCTAAAGCGCCCCCTGCAGGTGAAGGAAAATCTTCAGTAAAGCCGCACTTCATTATAAGCCGCACGGTTCAAAGCGTGGGAAAAAAGTAGCGGCTTATTGTCCGGAAAATACGGTAAGTCAAACTACGGTAATTTCTTGTTTTCAGCGCTTTGTCCCTCGGGCCATGTGAAGGCCCTTTATAAATGCATAAACCTGAACCTGGAGTTAGGCTATATTCAGTCACTAAAATGAATGAAAGTCAATGACGTTCCTCACAACGAATGCCAGACTAGAGCGGGCACACGCATGTGTGTGTGTGTGTGTGTGTGTGTGTGTGTGTGTGTGTGTTTCTTTAGTGAATTAAACTTCTTAATAGTTTTAAGGACAACAGAGCAAAGAAGCGTTTTTATTAAAATGGTGAAGAATGAACCTATCCACACGGGACCACATCCGGTGTTCTGCAGTGAAAAGTAAAGTTTTACATTCAGGGATAAAGTTCACATGTTTTAAAGAGCAAATAAAAATATTATGTTTGAAGAATATCATTTTTATCTTCTCATGTGGATACATTTTAAAATGTGTTTGTTGCCGTTTTGCCAGCTGTGATTTCTGATTTCTCTGTTCAGATCCGCAGGATCAGAAGAGGCTTTACCCTGGTGGTCCCTATTTAGTTGTCACTATTATTATCATATTAATGTTGTTATTTAGTTTGATATTTGAACGCATTATTAAAACAAATACTAACTGATGACTTATTGTGATCATTCATTTTATCACCAGTTTTATTATTGATGATTATAAATACATTACATGAACAGAAAATGAAAAGATGGTAAGGGGACACGATTATTTATAATACTTGACAAGTATTTACAGATCAAAACAAACATGAACCATTTATGTATGGTTAAACCAGGATTTTTTTTTATTGTTTTTGGATGCTTTTTATTTCTGACCAGACACGGAGACAGAGGTGAAGGAGAAAGGAAGAGACAAAGGGAGGAGGAGGGGGGTGTTCCACAAAAATAAACAATCAATGATGAAAGAGTCTGCTTCTAGACCTGCAGAAAGAGAAAAGCACACAACTATACAACAAGATAGGTACAACCAGCCCTCCAGGGAGCCAGCTCCCTCACTGGCCCCAAAAGGCACCTCTGTTCCCAAAATGCCA
Source organism: Nothobranchius furzeri (assembly GCF_043380555.1). Taxonomy (NCBI): domain Eukaryota; kingdom Metazoa; phylum Chordata; class Actinopteri; order Cyprinodontiformes; family Nothobranchiidae; genus Nothobranchius; species Nothobranchius furzeri. Next base: position 44,080,973 of record NC_091754.1, on the reverse strand, counting down.
CCCAGGGGCATGGAGACCCCAGCCCATCTCGCCAGGGCCCAAAGCAGCAGCATTGCAGAGCCCCACGGTGTCCGAGGGCACCAACCCAGCCCCACCCAGCAAAATATCTACTCCTTTCCCTGCATTAGCACAACTTCCAGAATACGTAAGACGTAAGACATCCAGGTAAGGTTGGGTCCTCCCCTCCCTGGTCATCCCTCTCTTCAGTGATGGGTGAGAATTTTTATTATTTCAGAGGACCCAAGGTCCACCTGAGGGCCCTGAGGTTACTAGGCTTCAGTGGAATGAACAAATATACACTGAAAACACTTCAATGCTGTTTTATTAACTTAAAAAGCCTGTTTTTATACTTTTACACCTACTTTATGCTAAATAAGAAGTTCTCAGATCCAATTAACATTACAAAGCATCCTACTGCATTCTATGTGGTGCCATTCGTCAAGTCAAGCAGTCATAACTTAACAGAGACCAAATATAATATTGATTAAACTTGACTTTGAAGAATTAACTCCCATTTTCTTCTCTTATGATAGGCTAAATGACCCAAAAATATTGGGTTATGATTGATTAACTTTACAAATGGCACCCCATAGTATTCAATGTGTGTAATGCTTTTCATTTAAATTAGTTAACTAAATGTTAATATAAAGTAATGTGTGTTCTACCACATCGTTCAATGTTGTTTTAAGCTACAGAATGAACCAACGTTCATTCTGTAGCTTAAAACATACATGAAACTAACATGTAAGTTCTGAAAGCTTGTAGACTAAACAAAATTACGTCACCTGGAACAGTTGCAAACAAACACTAGTGATCGAGGTAAAGCTGCTGTAGCTCCAAAAAATATTCCTGCTCGATTTTTGCTAGCTTTAGCTTGTTGCCTTCGAGTGTAGCTGCCGTCACGGCTGTGACAGGACCGACAGACCACCATTGAGATGAAGGCTAGACTTCTGCTGGCTTCTGGCCTCCCTAGATGGACCGGTAAGGACCCGTCCTCACACGCATCCTGCCCCTAGATTCAGACACATACTGTAGATCAGGCCTATTCGAATGGTGGCCCGTGGGCCACATCCGGCCCGCGGGCCTTACCCAGCTGGCCCACCTCACCCAATCCCCCAACCACCAACGGAAAAAAAAACTGTTGAAAAACTGTTTTAGCATGCAAGTTTCTAAATTCCCACACACTTGAACACAACACCATTTTAGCAATCAGTATATACGTAGACGCCCCGTTGACTGGTGCTGTCTATTGGTGCTGACATAGTGTGGCTTTTACATATTCATGTCTATGTTAGCGGTGACCCAGCAATGACGCAGCCCCCCTGCCTGAATGATTCATCTGCAAGATGTCACTGACTGGTCAGAAACGCAAAATTGACAGGGAAAATAGGCGATTTAATCCTACTTGGACGGACAAATATGTATTTATTTTGCCTGACATACTTAATGCTAAGCCACTGTGCTTATTATGCCACGAAAGCCTGTCTGTATTGAAAGAATACAATATTCGGAGACACCACACGGAGGAACATCAGACATTTGGCGCTCAATTTCCCAAAGGAACATCAGAGAGGGCTAGCAAAGTGCAGAGCCTGCTAGCATCATACAACCGGAGCTCTTCTACAATAGTAAGGGCACGTACTGCACAAGAAAAAGCAACTGCGGCCTCTCTACGCGTGTCATTGATTTTAGCAAAGAAGAAACGGCCCTTCACTGACTCCGAAACTGTTAAAGAATGTACGTTAGCTGTTCTGGACGAGGTGATCAGCGATCAGAAAATTAAAACAAGCGTGACTGCTGCAGTGAAGAGCGTGCCTTTGTCAGACACATCAAACATACGGCGAGTTGAAATATTAGCAAAGGATTTGTTAGCAAAGACCTTAACAAGGCTCCCGCTATGTCTATTGCTGTAGATGAGTCCACAGACAGAAGCGACACGGCCCAGTTGTGTGTGTACGTGTGCCTCTTTGATTCTGATTGTGCACGTTTTCGAGAGGAACTGCTCTGCCTGCACACAACAGGTGAAGTCTTCTTTGATAAAATCTCAACTTTCTTTCAAAACAATGGTCTGGACATGACGTGCGTGTGCTTGCTTGTTACTGATGGGGCTCCATCTATGGCTGGGAGAATAAATGGACTCGCAGCGCGCTGGTCAGCTGTTCCACCGGGGATGAAATCCTTGCACTGTATTGTACACCAGGCAGTGTTGTGTGCGAAACTAAGTGGACACTTCAAAACTGTAATGGACAACGTCATGGCCACAATAAACTTCATTCGTGCAACGTCTAGCCTTCAACACAGTCTCTGTCGGCAGCTGCTTTCTGATGTCTCTGCAGAGCACAACGGCCTGCTGCAGCACAATGATGTGAGGTGGCTCTCTAAAGGTGACTCTCTGGAGCGTTTCTGGGAGCTTAGGGTGGAGATAGAAATGTTTCTTCGTGAGAGCAAAAAAAAAAAAGCAGAGGCACACCTGAACCGCAATGATGGACAGCAGTTTTATGTCAGATGTATGTTTTCTGAGTGACTTATTCAAGCACTTAAACCGGTTCAATCTGGGACTACAGGGGAGAGACAAGACGGTGATTGAGCTTGTGGAGCAAACAAGCGCCTTTCAGGCAAAACTAAACATTTTCGCAGCTGACTTGACTGGTGAAAGAATGCTACATTTTCCCACACTCCGTAAAGCCACCTCTCCTCCGAAAGTCATGGCAGAAATGACTGGTTTAGTTGCGAAACTGAAGGACAACTTCGCCAGTCGCTTGGAGGATCTGCCACTTACTACAGAGGTGGTGCAATTAACGAAAGATCCATTTGCTGCCATCGCTGAAGAAACGCTGTCCATCAAAGCTAAGGAAGTGGTCTCTTATATCGATGAGGGACAGTTCCGGCTGGGGTTGGTGGACATGCAGTCATCACTTATGATGCCACAAGAGCTGCGCACAAATGGCCCCCGCTACATTTTGGAGTCAGATCAATGCCCATCAGTTCCCAAACCTCAAGAATGTACCTCAGTATGTTTGGATCCACCTATATTTGTGAATCCAGCTTTTCCCATATGAATGCAATCAAAACAAACCTGTGCTCCTCTCTCACTGACTCCACTTTGCACTACTGTCTGCGCATTGCACTCAGCTCCTATGAGCCAAATATTCCATTTCTTGTTCAAAACAAAAAGTGCCACCTCTCGCACTAAAGTTGCAAGAATAACGGTCGAGCTATGGTTATTGTTAATGTTCATTTAGTAGCTGCGACAGAGTTATTGCAGGTTAATAAAACAAATGTTTGTATTACCAGCTCTGCAGCTGGTAAATTAATACAGATCATTAAAGCAATAAAAATACATTGTGCACTGCTTTTTTTTTTTTGTCGTTGTATTAGTGGTAGAGGTAATATCAGTCAAAATATTAAAATTTAATATTTAAACGTTGTCCGTAAAATACATAATAAAGATTTGGGTATCCGGCCCAAAGCTGATCCACGATTTTGAAATCTGGCCCAGTAGGGAAAGTAATTGAATAGGCCTGCTGTAGATGGACGAACAGCACGATCGTCCAATCAGTGATGTCTCCTGTTGCCAACTGGCACCTGCCCTTTTCCTAATGTAATTGTGTGTTTCTCAGTTTGGTTTGTGATCTTTACTTGTTTTATTGACTCGTCTTTTGTTTTGGTGATTTTAATATTTTTTGTGTTTCTCACTTTGTTTTGTGTTTAGTGAATTGTTGGTTTGGTTTGCACTTTAGGGCCACTGTAGATATAAGAATCCTCACTGTGGCATGGAGAAATAACTCAAACATCACAAAGGGACTGTTAGAGTAGACAAAAATCTTTTTTTAACAGAGAGTTCTCTACCCCGCTTGTTCATCTCATCTGTTTTGATGGTTCAGGAGCGCCATACATTCCTGACCTGCGTTAAAGTCTCACCTCCCGGTTTGATGCCAGTCACGGCTTTCTCCACGCAGTTTAGGCAAGATTTAAACACAAACGTGGGGACTGTTAAAAATGCGGACACAGTAACTCTCCTCTCTGGGTCAGTCCACTGTTGTTTCCTCTGTGGTCCAGTCTGTAAGCCTGAGGTGGCAGTGCTATGATCGGGGCTTGCTGCAGGTGGTCAGGTCTAGGTTCAGCAACAGGATGTGCTCCAATAATGAGGTCAGCTGACTACCTGAATATCCTGAATGACCAGGTTATTCCATCTTCCCTGATGGCACGGCCATATTCCAAGATGACAATGCCAGGATTCATGGGGCTCAGATAGTGAAAGAGTGGTTCAGGGAGCATGAGACATCACTTTCACACATGGATCGGCCACCAGACCTTAACCCCATTGAAAACCATTGGGATGTGCTGGAGAAGGCTTTGTGCCGCGGTCAGACTCTGCCATCATCAATCCAAGATCTTGGTGAGACATCAATGCAACACTGGATGGAGATAAATTGGGTGACATTACAGAAGCTTATCGAAACAAAGCCAAAGAGTTGTAGTCAAAACTAAGAAAGGTCCAACGAAACATTAGCATGTGACCTTTTTTTTGGGGTGGTAACGTTTTTGAGCCAGGCAGTGTATTTTACACACTGGGTTTAATGTTTGATGTGAATTTTAAAGTCCTAGTTGGTTATTGCTGTTTTTAGAACATACAGTATTAATGCTGAAATGCATCCTAATCCCCCCTCTCATCTGGATCCTGCCATGACTGGCTGGGTTACAGAACACAGTCATTACTAAAGAAATGAATGTGTCGTGTAAACAGATGAGAGCTGGTAATTGCAAGCAATTCCCAGAAGTTCCACTGTCTTTTTTTCAGCATCAGTGCATTATTTGCTAATTATCTTGCCACAAGCTTGCTGGAGTGTTTGGCCAGGAATTAGTCTCCAGGTAGGAACAGCTCAGTTGTTGTTTTGTCAGTTATTGTCTGCATAGCTGCGGGTGAGACCTTCCCAGACCTTTTAGCCCTGAAAGTCATGAGTCATCGTCACATTTTTGGTCTGATGACACGCTGCTGCAGGGGCTCAGACTCACAGTCAAACTACAGCAAATGGAAGGGGCGGGGCTTAGTGTTCATTAGATACAGTGGCTGCTGGTGACCCCTCCCCATGTGTATAGTTGGTTGTGAAGTAACTAAAAGAGGATGGACTTCTGCCTGACCCATTATTTCAGAGTAAGGGGGGGTTCCACAAAAACAAATAATGAACAAGAGTCTGCTTCTAGACCTGCAGAAAGAGAAAGAAGAGAAAAAAAGGGACACACAACAGTACAACAGGAGCAAGCTATCACTGCATCAACTTGAAGAAATATACAATCAGCATTGTTTAACTGAACAATCACATGATTGTTGGCATGATTGCCCATACTTTTGAGAGCACCATGTGAGCGCCTGTGTGTGTACACACGCTTGTTTATGTAAGGTTTCTCTATAAAAGCATCCAATAGAGAGTGTGAGGGGCCACAGATCTGCCCCCCATATTCAGTCTCTCAACTTAAATCATTAGCTGTAGCATTTGTGCATTCTTTTTTGGATATTATTTGTGCAATTGTTGGACAAAATGACTTGCTGTGGCATTAATTGCACTAATAGAGCGTCCAAGGAGTCTCCACTTCATTTTTTTCGGTAAGTAAAATTATATTTATGTATTTTAGGTCACTGCCGAGCTGAATTTAGATTTTAACATGTAGTGTTTAACCATGGCATTTAAATGTAATAGGGTAAAACCCAGTGCATTTAACATAATGCTGCACTTTAGAAAATGGGTTGAAATATAACATGTTGGTGGAGCTGGGTTCCGTCTATCGGCTTGTGGAGCTCTCAGGAGACCTCTGTTTTCCACCCGGTTCTCACCTCCCCGCAGCCCGGCGCATCTCTGTCTGATCGCGGCTTCTGACTGCTGCGCGAGCTGCCGGCTTGTGGAGCTCTGGATGGAAACCTTACCACCCGGTTCTCCCCAGCGGTAGCTCTACGCATCTCAGATCGCAGCGGCGCTTGTCTGCTGTGCGGCTGCCGGCTTGTGGAGCTCTCGGGAGACCTCTGTGTTCCACCCGGTTTTACCCAGCGGTCAGCCCGGCGTATCTCTGACTCAGAAGCTCTGGTGTAGTGCACAGTTAACTCTGGTTGTAGCTAGGTTGCTACCTCCCTTAGCTTAGCTCCCACCTCCGTGTTAGCTTTGGGTTAGCTTCAGGTTAGCTTGTAGCTAGTTTGACCGGGTGCCTTACAGCCCCACCCTCAGCTCCACCTCTCTTCCCTTTTGTGGGATTGTCTGGGCTTGACAGAACCTGTGACACGGTCAAAATGGCGGTGGTGGCCACCTCCCATTTTAGCTCAAAAACTTATTATTGGAGGCTATGGAAACCCATTGTCCAATATTTATTTTTCGATGGTTCAGCCCTAAATGTTGGTCGAATGTCCGAAGAAGAGGAGCAAATGAACAGCACCTGACTGATGATGTCATCGAAACGTGTGCTGGTCACCAAATCATTCCCCAATGCTGACCTGTCAAACACAGAAGATGATGCTCGTGGCAGTAGGAGGTTCCAAACCAGGACCATTTCACACTTATACATTTAAAACACTTCTCACCTACCTCACATGATGTTCAGCCAACATGCGCTACACAATCCTCTCACACACATGTTCAAAGAAGACCAAAACTCATATTCTTGAGCAGGTGGCTAGGAAATGGCTGGAGGGGATCTTTTTACACTGGGATCAAAGCTGCAAAGTTAGGATTTGGCAGAGGAACAAACTGATCTGAGGGTGAAGATCTGAAGAACCTTCTTGTGTTCAGGTCCTCTCACTGTGCAGTGCTGTAAACAGTAAGTCACAAATGGTCACTGACTTATTTTTAAATTAACAAGCAATCCATCCCACCCTTCTCAGGATTCCCTAGTGACAGATCGTCTCTTTGTCCAACAGACACACTCCAGTCTGCTTCAATAGAGATACTCGTTTTTCTTCTAGATTGGGGTATTCAATTCTGGGCCTGGAGGGCTGGTATCAGCATGTTTTAGTTTTCTGCTCCAATACACCTGTCTTCAATCAGCAGGTGATTAACAGGCTTCTGCAGAGCCTGATGAGCTGCTGCACAGGCGACTCAACCACTAAATCTAGTGTGTTGGAGCAGAGAAACCACTAAAATGTGCTGGATACCGACCCTGGAGGCCCAGTTCTAGTGGATCCTAGCACTCACACATCCATACAGAATATCTCCAACTAGCCACATTTTGTTATAGCTGCCATTTAGTCTGACTGTCTAATCCTGCCACTAAATAATTCACATGCTGGCTTAGCATTAAGGTGAATTATTCCCTTCGCTTTATTTTATTTTTCAGTTATTGTTGCTAAATCATCTCACTTTTACTTTCATGTTGGCTGCATATCTGAGAAAAGAAGTGTTTCTTTGGGATGTCAGTGACAACATCTGCTCCAGTGATAACAGTTTACATTGACAGAATCCCCCAACCTCCTCTGAGCCAGCTTTGGGAGAATACAAAACATTATTGTTGTAATCTGATAGGCTGGAATCATCCATCACAACAATCCAACCTCTGAGTTATGCTGCTGATCAATAGGCCACCATTGCTCCATGCCTGGGTTTTGGCAGGCAGTGTTGCAGAGTCAACATGAATAGTGCTGTTTCAAAAATAACCTTGAAAGGATATTCGATACTGAACTTGGAAAAGGAGCAGGGTCAAAATCAGAGTGTTGATTGGAACAGCTGAGTTATACTGCAGTGCAGGCGTGGTGATGGGCCTGTGTTCAACTGCAGCCTCGTACAGATGATGAGAAAAGGAGAAAGTCTGTTGTAAATGCTACACTGGGGGAGCATTCAAGTACGAAAACATTTCAAAACACACAATGTTGGTGTTTTAGGGTGGGACCAAGCCCAGCTGACCTCGACAAACAACCCGTTTTCCTCTAGAACAAACTCAGGGCAGGCTCATTTCCCTCCAACTCTGTAATTAAAATGTTAACACATGTCTTTTATACCACCAGAATAAGATCAGCACAGACTACGTAATTAGGTTCACATAACACGTATCAACATAACGGTAATCAAAATGATGTTATGCGATATATAAACATAATTATGATAATTAAATTGACAAATTGATAATAAACTTCACATCCTGCTGTTTATAAATGGAACACCTCCAGTTTCTGTACAGAACTTTAACTCTAGTCACCCGGTCGGTAACAAGATGGCGCCTGTGCTTGGCTTAGCCGCAGTCACCGGCCACTTTTTCAATCTTTTCTCCACTAACCTCCTCTTTTCCACCGTCCTCCTGTCTGCGATCTTCTTCAGTAGTGTCCCTGCTACCATCTCCTATGATCACCAGACTCTTTTGTCCTTCCGTTCATTCACTATCGCCCAAGATACACCGAGGACGTACCTCCCTGTTTGTTATCTGAGTGGCGCACTGGCCCGGAGCCAAACAACAATCCCAACCAGTGCGCCTCCAGCGATGTTTATTCGGTCCCGGGAAAATATCGGAGGAAAAGAGGTAAACGAGCAGGAATCCAGGTGGGAATAAGACTTCTCTTAAAGCGTGCGTGATCTAGTAAATATTGGCGTAATCTTCTAGCTTCTTGTCCGTTCTTTGTCGACCTGAGCGCCGCTTCCACATTCCTGCCAGGTCGCGTTGCAGCACAGGTTTCTCTGTCCAAGTTTTTAAGGTCGGTTATCCTCATTCCTCAGTGGTTTCTCCTCCTGTTCCCTCCATAAGTGGTTTTTATAAACACCGTGGATCTAACCCTGCTAATTTACGTCCACTAACTCCAGCTGTTTCTGTAGTTTCTGATTCCTCCACCTCACTCAGCATGGCTCTATTAAATACCCGCTCTGTTAACAATAAGTCCTTCCTGCTCAATGATCTAATTCTCTCTAAAAACCTGGATTTTCTGTTTCTGACTGAAGTTTGGCAGCAAAAATCTGATTATTCTGGTCTGATTGAGCTTTGCCCAAGTGGTAATTCTTTTCTTAGCCAGCCCCGGGGTTCTGGTCGTGGTGGAGGCCTAGCTGTTGTTTTCAGAGACCATCTTCCATGTAGCTCTACAACCTCTGGTCACTTTGCTTCCTTTGAACTGCAGCTGATTAAAGTCGGGTGCAGGGGCTGATTTAGGACTGAAGAAGATCCAGGGCTTAACACACACACACACACACACACACGCGCGCGCGCACACACACACACACGCACGACACAAACTAGGCAACATCATATTTGTCTTGTACCACATAATTTTTAATCTGAAGCTACACATTAAGCATTTTCAAGGCAGAGTATTGTTCCTGTTAGTTTTTAGTGTGAGATGATAGTAAATATTCCCTTTCTTTCTCCATCAACTTTACCTGATAGTAAGCTAACTTTAGGCAAACCAGCAGCACAACAAATTTTTTCAAGTAAGACTCACAAACCTGAGTCAACACCAGTCTCATCAAAGCTGGGGTTCTGTCGCCGTACTTTTGGTCTAAAAAACGTCCTTATGTCCATCTTCACTCATGCGTTTCAGGCAGAGAGTGTAGAAGAAGCCTGCTGCAGAAGGGCTTCTTCTTCAGTGGTGGAGGCTCAGGCAGGCTGTATACAAACTACTGCCAGCTGCTCCCTCTCTGTTGGACGTTGGTACTGCATGTTACTTCCGCGATTTAGATCCGGGGCTTTTCATGAAACATCCGGGGCTTCAGCCCAAGTAGCCGGGCCTAACGCCGCCCCTGGTCGGGTGTAAGGACCTGTTCTACTGTGCTGTGGTTTATCTTCCACCTGGTCCAAACAGTTCTTTCCTTCAGGAGTTTAGTGACTTTCTATCCTCCACTGTGAAGCTGTCCAGACTGGTGATTGTTGGTGATTTTATCATCCACGTTGATGATCCCTCTGATCACTTTGCCATGAATTTCTCCAGCCTTATAGATTCCATCAGTTTAACGAGCACTGCCTCTCCATTCTGGACAACATCTGTCCTGTCAGAACCAGATCAGTTCCTGCAGTGAACCCTACTCCTTGGTTTACTGACAGCCTTCGCAGCCTACAGCGCCAATGCAGAAAAATTGAGCGTTTGTGGAAGAAAACCCATCTCCACGTCCATCTGCTGCACCTAAAGGATCTTCTGTCATCCTTTAACTCTGCAGTCAGAGACGCTAGGGTTTCCTATTTTTCCAACCTGGTGTCCCAGAGCAAAGGGAACCCCAAGGTGCTGTTTAACACCATCAGCAGCATCGTCTCTCCTGCCTCTCCTACAGCCTCCATCCACTCTGTTGCAGACTGTGAGAACTTTCTGTCTTTCTTTGTGGACAAAATCAATAAGGTTAGATCTAGTATCTCTCCTTCAGCCTTATCGCTGCCTCTCCCGACTCCAACCAGGCCCATCATCCTAGATAGCTTTGCTCCTGTTTCTTTGCCTGAGTTAACCAAACTAGTTAACTCTATGAAGACCTCTGCATGCCCCCTCGACATCTTACCCTCATCTTTGTTTAAAAGTGCTTTTCAGTCCATAGGTCCCAGCGTGCTCTCTATAATTAATGCGTCCCTGGTTTCTGGTCAGGTTCCTGCTTACTTTAAGAACGCTGTAATCCACCCGCTTCTTAAAAAACCGAGTCTTGACCCCTCTCTCCATAGCAGCTTCAGACCCATCCCTAAACTTCCGTTCATCTCCAAGATCTTGGAAAAGGTTGTGGCTGAACAACTCACAGCTGCTCTTGATGAACATAACATCTATGATAGCTTCCAGTCAGGTTTTCGTAGAGCTCATTCTACTGAAACAGCTCTTCTTAGGGTCTCTAATGACCTTCTGACTCACAGTGATGCAGGGGACTGTTCTGTTCTGGTCCTGCTGGACCTGACTGCAGCCTTTGACACTGTTGACCATCACCTGCTACTGGAGAGGCTCAGAGACTGGGTAGGCCAATCAGGATCTGCTCTGGAGTGGTTCTCCTCTTATCTCTCTGAGCGCTCCTTTTCTGTGGCCGTCTCCAAGTTTAGGTCCTCCACCACCTCCCTTACCCATGGTGTCCCACAAGGTTCTGTGCTGGGGCCTCTGTTCTTCCTCCTCTATCTGCTTCCTCTTCAGCACATCCTGAGCTCCTTCAAAGGAATCTCCTACCATCTGATGACATCTCCTTCAAGCCCCATGAGAGGTCTAAGCTGCAGCTGTTGCACACCTGCTTAGACTATATCAAAACCTGGATGGCTAGGAGCATTCTACAGCTGAATGAAGATAAGACTGAGATCCTCATCTGTGCCCCGGGCAAGCTGGTTCCCAAAGTCAGAGACTCTTTTGGTCAGCTTTCTTCTCACACCAAACCCTCTGTCAGGAATCTTTGCATGACCTTTGACCCAGCTCTCACCCTGGATTCTCATGTCAGTTCTCTTGTTCGCTCTTCCTTCTTCCATCTCAGGAACATTGCTAAGCTGAGTCCCATTTTGTCTCGCTCTGAACTTGAGACTGTTCTCCACACCTTCATCTCCTCAGGCTTAGACTACTGTAATTCTCTTTTCACGTGTCCGAGCAGAACCTCCCTGAACCGTCTACAGGTGGTTCAGAATGCCTGTGCTCGGCTTCTGACCAAGTCCTCCAAACACACCCACATCACCCCGCTTCTCCTCCAGCTTCACTGGCTGCCAGTCAACTTCAGGGTTCATTTCAAGATCCTGGTTCTGGTCTATAGGGCCTTACATGGACAAGCACCATCTTACATGGGTGATCTTCTTAGTACCTACACCCCCAGCAGGTCCCTGATGTCCAGTGATCAAAGCCTACTGGTTGTGCAGCACCAGGCTAAAGACCAAAGGTATCATTTGCTGCTGTGGCCCCCAGACTCTGGAACTCTCTCCCCCTGAGCCTGAGATCAGTGGACTCAGTGGTCTCCTTTAAAAAGCAGCTGAAATCTCACTTGTTCAAGCTGGCTTTTGTATGACCTTCTTCACAACTCTCTCTTTGTTCTGCTCTCCCCACCTATTCCACCTTCCTCAGGATCCACTGATTTCCCTCTTTCCTATTCACTCTCTCTCTTTCTTAACATTTTTTCTTTTAAATCGCAATTGCTTATTCTTGCTCATTTTGAATATATTTTTAAACATTTTTGAAATGCTTTTTTATATTTTTACAATTTTTATATTTTTTGCTTTTGTTTTTGTGAAGCGCCTCGTGATTTTTATCTTGAGAGGCGCTATAGAAATTATATTTTCTTCTTCTTTTTCTTCTTCTAAAATATTACTCATTTACAAGTAAAAGTACTGGTGTTAGAGAAATACTCAAGTAAAAGTACAAAGTATTCCTAAAAACCTCAGAGTATTATTTATTTTTAACGGCTGATGTCACCATCACTTCTCCAGACTGGGGCTGCCTGGAAATTGTGTGTTTTCCTTTACCAAAAGATAAAACACCAACAATCTATTAATCATTAATAATTGATAAGATACAAATCAAGTGTTTTTCCCAATTTTTTTGTAATTTTAATTTCTATTTCCTTATTCAGCAAATGTCTCCGGCAGACAAGAAACTAAATGACAAGAGGAGCCACGACTATTGATTAAATATCCATGAATCCATTTTAACTGGTTAAATTCTTCAACTCTCCCGCACTGATTCTTGTTCACTGTGAGTTTTTAACATAGCCGCAGTGTGCAGCACACTTAACGCAACATGATGACATCATCAACTTGTACAGTACAGATGTGCTGAAAGGCGAGAGTCTTAACTTTCAGCAAAAAAAAAAAAAAAGACGGCTCTAGCTATTATAGTTTTTATTTTATGGCAGTTTACGGTTTAAACGGGATCTTACTAGCAGGGCACCTCCAGCGGCCCGCTGCCGCTTCGTTTTTCATAGCTCATTTCCCGATTCCAAAAAGAAAGGCGAATGGCGCGAGAAAGCAGGACAACCTGCCATGGTGAATGATCAATACTAATATCAATGTATTTCAGCAAAGACTCATTTTTATTTGATAGCGTTTGGTTATCAGCCTTTCAGTTTTCCACTCTTAGCTTTTCATAAAAGCTCAATTGACAAAGAAAAAGCAAGCGGTTGGAAGTCGTTCTAAATACATGCACATAAGAAGCTAGCAAAAGACATTTGAAAGGATCATCATAGCACCATGCAAAACGTATAGATTGGAGAGGTTAGTTAATCAATAAGTTGGGGGACAGGCGGGAAAAATACCAACTAAATAATAAAGACATTCATACCTGCATATTTTCCTCGTTTCTCCTCCGCTTCTTTTCTTTTTTTTTTCTAAATTGGGCATCAGATGGCTTCGACCGTTTCTTCTCCATTATGTTTGTGAGTGGTGATATGTCAAACGGTACCTGTATCCCTCCACCATCATTCTCCGAGATCCATCCGCCCCACCTGATGAAGGGCGCTATAGAACGCACTATCCTACCCTGCATCCACAGAGGTGCGGCGGACACAGGGGGGCACAATAAAATCACAATATAAACGCAAACAATGACCTTGTTGTGCTTTTATTACAGAAATATTATTATCATCATTCATCACTATTATTATTATGAAGAACATGCAATTTCTATGTTTTGTTTATGTATTGGTTGATGCTAAAAAATTTAATTAAATTAAAAAAATAAAAATAAGGAAATTAAATGCCGCCCCCTCCAGACTGCCGCGCTGTTCGGCCGCACATGTTGCACATATCAAGCTCCGCCCCTGCTTCGACCACAGCTGTGGTTGGCTGCCTCAACAATGGAGGCAGAAAACAGGGCCCATTCGGACTCAATGTCTCCGAAACGTTCTAAGTTCTGCCGTATCCTGCCTTTAAGTACTGAACCGTTCTTGTGGTGACATTTGTTTATGAGTGGTTGTTTATTGTTCTTTTTGTGCTGAAAAAGCACAAAAGCAGCTTTTCTTTATTTTAAATAAGGTGCTTCCACTTTTGTTTTATTCAGTCTGCTGAATCAATTATAGATTAGTTAAGCCCTCCCTATATCACCAGCAGCCTCCACTCCATGTACAACAGTCAGAGCTTCTTAGTACAGATGCCATCGTTATCACATCGTGAATAGTCATTCAGAGCAGCCTTTCCCAACAGCTTGAGCGGGTTTAGGCAACAGAATGTTTTATTTACTTTGAAATTCATGCCGTGATCATTTGTTTAGGTTAGAACAGAAACAAAAATCAGAATCAACTGAGAACAGAAAGCTAGTATAACAAGATGTTGCTAGCATAAAGCTCACAGTAACAGCTCCAGATCAATACCTGCAGCCTAAAGCCCAAAGAGCGAGGGCAGATGCAGATATTGATGGTTTTCCCTTCATTGTGAAGCTGAGGTGCGAAGAAGTTGCCTTCAATAAGACTGCCTGCTGGTCATTTCAAGCTGAGCGCTTGTTGCCATGGTTGCAGGCAGGATGTCTCCTTGATGAGGGTTCAGTGGGACTCGTCAGCAGACAGACAGGCAGGTTGAACTCTAATTTCTGCAAGTATGTTGGGCAGGCCTGCATGCAAAAATAACATCGACCCTGTGGTCCATATGGCTGGTTCCAGGAGGACCAGCTGCTCAGAGCTTTCAGGGCCATAATCTTTATTTCACACCCTCATCGAGCCATTTTAATTTCTGATGAAGGACCTGTAGTGAAGGAGGACAGCAGTTTGTGGAAAGTGTGATCCACCTGTTTGAATCCACATTTATCCTATTTGGTATTTAATGATCTAAAATGAGAAAGCAAAGCTCTTCCTGTCCATATCTGTCAGATGTCCTTTCTGTTTCAGCTCAAATATAAGTACAAGAACATGTCATTACCAATGCCACATAAAGACTTCCTCCCTTCTGCGTGCCATTACCTGGGGAATGCCTCCTGCGAATAGGAAACTGATTTGCTTACCAAAGCTGTGTTTGCTTTATCGCAGGAGACTGGTCGTTTTCATTTGTCAATGCAAATTGGAAATTTCAGACACTCATCAACGCAGTAAAATAATTCAGAAGATGCCTTGACAATTTTTCTGTACAATCAAAGAAAATCTATAAGAACTTAAAGTCTGAAACTCTCAGCCTCTAACGAGAAATGTTTGTATTACCCTTGTAATTTATACACTATATGCATGCAAGGCAGTAACAGCGTGAAACATTCAGTCATTTTAAAATAAGGCTAAAATCAGCAGATGGTCCAAACTGGCTGAAAACTTCCAGAGCAATTAGTGATTCAGTTAGAGAGCTGCTTCAATTTTGTTCTGCATTAAATAAAACCTTCAGAACAAAAACAAGGGGAATTTAATTCTGCATTAATGCCACCTTCAGTCAAAGCTTCATTTGTGAGGGAAGGTAGCATGACTCACCTCCGGTATTTAGAAGGTTTTGGTGCTCAGCTTCATAAAAAATATCTTCGTATTCATGTGTGTGTGTGTGTGTGTGTGTGTGTGTGTGTGTGTGTGTGTGTGTGTGTGTGTGTGTGTGTGTGTGTGTGTGTGTATTTATAGGTTTATGTGGACGTTTTAACTTTTAACCTGTAGTGTGAGGACATTTTCAAATTATGGGGACATTTGGATGGTCCACACAAGGACATAATACCCTAAAACTTGGTTTCAGAGATACGGTGTGAATTCACGTTTGTTTGGGTTAAGGTTAGGAATAGAACACCATTGGTTATTGGTAGGCAGTGTTGGGAAAGTTTGTTTAAAAAACGAACTAGTTCAAAGTTCAGTTCATACATTTTAAATTGAACTAGTTTGTTTCTTAGTTCATAATTAAAAAAAATTGAACTAATTCCACTGTTTCAAAAACGAACCAGTTCATAGTTCATTTTCTCATAAATAAATAAATATATATATATATATGCCGTTTTTACCCTACACTATGTTCTCAATAACATGAGGAGACCATCATTTTTTTAAATGGGAAATTATTAAACAATCATAGGAAGCAGGCTGAGGTAGAAAACTCAAAGTGCAATATTAAAAGTGCAAAACATTAAAAAATGTATAATCTTTTTGTTAAGTCCCTTTTCTATTTTTCTGAATGAGCTTTGACTTCTGCACACAGCATAGACGTAGAAGAGTAGACGCCGCACCAACTGCTACTGCCTATGTTTGGCCGCATTTGCGGGTTCTACTTTTTATAAACTCTATGGAAGTTTTAGCTAGGCTTTAACTCTGGAAAAGCACCGTGGAGATCTGGAGCTAGAACAGTGAAAGAACGCATTCATAAACCCGTTCATGCACGCCAGGACGAACGCACTCACTTTTACGTTCGTCAGGCACAATACGAACGAGTTCAGTTCACGTTCATGAAAAAAACGAATTCACAAACGATTGTTCAATGAACGCGTTCGGGCACACCACTGTTGGTAGGATTGGCGTATGGGCTAGGCATAATACAGTCACAAAAATGACAACAACAAAAAAAATCCAAAACACACTTTGGGATTCCTTTTGCTCCGGGACACCACAGGTTGGAGAAATATGTACCCCTCACATCTCTGACAGCAGAGTTAAAGAAGGTCAGAAGACCCTTAAGATGCACCAGATGGACATGGAAATTAGTTTTCTTCCACAAGCGCTCATCTTTTCTGCAGCGACGCTTCAGGCTGTCAGTCAACCAAGGAGTAGAGTTTACCACAAGAACTGATCTGGTTGTGCCAGGACGGATACTGAGTAGTTAAAATATCTGAGTCATTATCAGAAGTCCCCTGCCCTGAATGTCCTACATGTTAAAAACATTGTGCTGTTATCGTTAAGATTTGTTTGTACAGTTAAGTGTTCAGAATCATATTTTGTTGGAGATGGAGTGAGGAGCACTGCTTAGTCATAAGGAAGCTCAGAGTTTAGTTGCTGCACCTCCTTATCAACAGGAGTCTGCTGAGGTGCTTCAGTCATCTGATAGGATGCATCCTGGAATCCTCCTTCCGCTGCAGGTTCTCTGATATTTCTCATTGGGAGGAGACTTTGGGGCAAACCCAGATCTCCCTCTCTGACCCAGAAACACCTTTAGAACCCTGAGCAAGAGATAGACTGGGTCTTCTCCTGGACTTCTTACCTCCATGACTTTACCTGGTTAAGGTAGTCATGGATGGATATGGCCCGTTTTAGTCCATCCTGAATTCAGATATTATGCGTTATATTAACCAGCACATATGACTCTCCTCTAACAGGCTGTCTTATGGAAATACACAAAGAGATGATCAAGCCTTTTATTAGAGGCAGTTTTCACTTTTCATAAGGACATGTTGTTTTGCTGTCAAGCCCATCCCTCTGGCCCAGCCTCATTTCTGCAAGACAGCTCCCAATTAAACACAGCAGCCAATGAAAGTAAATATTACATGCCAGGAACTGGCTGAAACTGGGAAGTTATCGAGAAAAAATTCCTCGTTTTCCATTCTGATCTGAGCAGATTGAGGCCGGAGTAGCTCAGCAGGGGGAAATGACAAAACTGTGTTTATACACATAATTAAATGCATCAACAGATGTGCATCCTGTTCCTGTACGTAGCAAGGTCTTCATTTGTATCTGAGATATTTCATTCATGTATTACAATACCAGGGACAGACTACCCACACTGCACCCTGTCATAAAAATGAAAATGCTGCAAGGTCTCATAAGGAGCTTGTCAGTGGAGCTTAGCCATTTTTCAGATTTGGTTTTTCATCAGCATCAAACATAAACCCCTGAAGCATCTCAGTTTCATGAGTAAATAAATTCTTAATGTCTAAATGTAGCACCGCAGTGCAGCTTTGAAACAGAACAAACACAACGGAGCTCCGTGTGAACAGTTTGTAGTCAAGGGTATGAGAAATAATGAAACCAAGAAGGAAGAAATATGAAAGGAAAAAACTTGGAAAACTTCCTGATACGATATTTAATCCATTTTGTTTAATTAAGAACTGATTTCTAATTCAGGAGGTGTAATTGGAACGGAGACTGCAGGCTGTGGTAGTTCAAGCAGAAAAAAACATTGATTATGTGGCACACACTTCCAGAAGCAGGACTGCAGATGGTTATCAGAGATAACGCTGTTAGTCCTTTTAAAAGAAGAAAGTTTAGGGAATGAACACAGACACTGGACAGGTCGTATAGGGGTTCATCTACAGCTTCAGATACCTTGAGGTCACCCGACTTCTGACAGTCCTGGATCTGCACTGGGGGTCTCCGCACGGGTAGTACAGACCTGGCGCCAGAGGACTTCACCTGGAGGGGCAGTGGGTTTTTCTGGGGGGGCCCAGTAAACCGTGTTTTTATCAACCCCTTTGCATGTTTATAATCTGTCTGGTGGACGTTACATACATATACTTCTGGGTCAAATTGGCCGTTTGTGTCACCAACTTGTTCTACATAACTAACTGAAAAGCTAAGATTCTTCATTGTTTAATTCCGATTATGTATGCCAATTAAAGATGCAATCAAAACTTGAGACAAAGTAACCAATTTTACTGAACCTCTTAGAAAAATACTTGCAACTCACCGTTCTGAGCTGCGCCTGCGCACCACAGAGTCACCATCTCAAAACAATCCTTACATCCAGTTAATGTTCTCCAATAAAGTACTTAGTCCACAAGTCTTCTTCCAAATCCTGCCCTGCAGCTTGATACCTTAGTAAATTCTTCTTTTTGCATGTATTTCTCATAATGTTTACATCACAAATACTAGTTAGCATCAGGTTAGCATGCTACTTCGTGGCTGCGTGCTTCTTCTTCTTGGTAAACATTGACTTGGTGCGTTACCGCTACCAGCTGGTAAGAAGTGTAAACTAGGTCTTCTAAACAAGATTTAGAAAATCTAGAGTTTTCTTTCTAAAAAGAGAACAGACAACCCTGTATTTAAGATGGTTCAAAAACAGTTTCAATTTTAATATGCATTTTAAAACATTTGAATCAAAAGGACAGCAGACACCCCTGAGGAGGCACGGAGAGAGGAGGAACAGAAGCGCTTGTAGCTGCAACTTCTGGCTGCACTTGCCTTTTTGATGATGCATCATCCCTGCTTGTGCTAGCATTGTTTTTCTGTTTGCTAAACCAAGCTCTGATATCCATTTTAGCAAGCTACTGTACCAAAGCGTCTTCTTCTACTGCATCTAAAACTGTTGATTAGTAACCTAGAGCGCCCTCTTTTGATCGTCTTGAGCCAATACATTTGCATGAGATGTTGTAATCTGTCCTGGGTGGGCCAGATCGGCAAATGGGCGGGCCGGGCCCACCCAGGCCCGGTCTTGACGCCGGGCCTGGGGTAGTAGACACAACAGTTATCAATAACTAGTTTATAACAAATTATTTTACACCCAGATTTCACAATTTCTCTCAGATACAAAGAACGGTTGCTACAACATCTAGCTTCCACCACAACACCTCACATTATTCATCTTCACCCTGTTTGGTTCTGATCCGAGGTTGTACAAGCTGATTGTTTCAAATAGATCAGATCTCAGAGCCCTGTTGGGTGTATATACAGGAATGAGATCAGACATGTATTTTGGCTCCATGCCACTGAGTGATTTATAAACTAGTAGGAGCACTTTGAAGTCTAGTCTGTAGTTTACTGGTAACCAGTGTAGGGATCTAAGAACAGGAGTGATGTGCTCCATTCTCTTAGTTCTTGTTAAGACTCTAGCAGTGTCATGATGTGGGGTAGTTTTCTGACCCACAACATGCAGAATCATGCAACCGACTCAGGAATTGTAAGAACAAAAGGTACTTATTAAAGGAGGAACTAAAAGCGCTGCACAAGCAGTAGACAGGATGGCCAGGGGAATCCTCTGTAAAACAGAACTGGGTAAGTATAGGCAGGAAATGGTGATCAGACAGTGGAGCAGAAATGGTCCTTACTGTTTCACAGGAGAGAGGGTAATTCAAAGGAAGATGTCAGGCCTGAGGGAGCACGGGAGCCCAGGAGACTGTGAAGGTGGAGGGGAGAGGAGACACAAGAGTCACACAGGGGCTTGTCCAGGAAGGGGGGCTGGTGAGTGGTGCAGAGTTTGGAGAGGGTCAAGACGATGGCAGGTAATGGTGAGCTGCGGTGAATCACCTGGGAGAGCACAAGGAAGTTAATTGCAATCACAGGAGAACAGGGAGCTGCAGATCAGATGAGGGACGAGTAATCCAAAAAAACACAGGAGATCAATCTCAAACAAAAAATATCTTCTAAGAGAAAAAAATGTTTCTCAAGAGCTAAAAGAAATCACTGGGGAGGCTCATACCACTCAAAACAGGAGTAATTATCGAGCACTGAAGAAAGTAAGCTCCTTAAATACACTGGAAGGCTGATGAAGAAGGGGAAGCAGCTGGTCCGCTCTCAACACACCCACCTGGAAGACAACTCTGACAAACAGACACAGGAAGCTCACACAGAACCTGACTAGCAGCAGCATTCTGAACAAGCTGCAGTTGCTTCACAGCTTTTTTGGGAAGACCAGTTAGGAGACAATTGCAGTAGTCCAGCCGACTAGAAATAAAAGCATGAATAAGTTTCTCCAAGTCTGGTCTGGACATGAGACCTCTGACTCTTGATGTTTGATGAAGGTGATAAAACACTGATTTAGTTATAGCCTTAATATGTCCAGAGAAGTTCAGGTCTGAGTCAATGATAACATCTATATTTCTAACCTGGGTCTTTGTCTTTGTTCCCCTGGAGTCCAGCTGAGCAATAACATCTATTCTATCCTTCTTGTTGTCAAAGACAACAACTTCAGTCTTATCTATGGCTGTGGTACGTTTGACTGCATCCAGTCGTTTACTTGCTCCAGACCGCTCTAGTCCAGCGGACGATAGTCACTAGGTGATAGTGCTAGGTAGATCTGGGTGTCATCAGCATGGCTATGATAGGCAATGTTCTTATTAAGTATGACCTGACCCAGGGGGAGCATATAGAGATTAAATGAATGATGAAGGATAAATGACCCGCACTTGCATAGCACCTCTCAAAGTGAGGACTCCAAAGCATTTTACACTACAGTGCATCAGTCATCCATTCACACACACATTCACACACTGATGGTGATGAGCTGCGATGTAGCCACAGCTGCCCTGGGGCGCTCTGACACTGATTAAAGAGTAGTGGTCCTCGAAATGAGCCTTGGGGGACCCCACATGCCATGGTGACCAGCTTTGATTTGTGAGCCCCAATAGAGACAACATAGCCCATGTCTTTCAGATATGATTGGAACCAAGCAAGGACTGCACCGGATAGTCCTACCCAATTTGTGTATGTTGAGATCCACTCTATCAAAAGCCGCACAGAGGTAGAGCATCATTAGGACAGAGGCTTTGTCTTAATAAGTGTTGAGACAAATGTCGTTTAATACCTTGATCAGTGCAGTCTCAGTGCTGTGGTGCTGTCTAAAGCCTGTCTGAAAACCATCCATAATGTTTTTTGATTCCAGAAAGTTGCTTATTTGGATCATTACTGCTTTTTCTGATCGGTTGCCTCAAAGAGCTGGCTCTAAGAGCCATTTCGTTCACCAACGACACATCACTAGTGGCCTCCAACTTTTCATGTGGTTGCCACCTCTAATCCATTCTCTAAACCCACATTTCCTGTCATTTCCATTCACAGCAATGGAGGTGTAGCTATTTATACCAGATCAAGATTGAACTTATCAATAATCTTGTCTGAGTCTATTGGTAAACAAATGGAGTTTTTGATTTTAAATGTGGAAATTGCTAAATCACTTTCTATAACTGCTGGTGGATGCTAAAGACCTCCATTGGCTTCCAAGGAGGCATTATCATCCTTAACCGTCTGGAGGCAAGCATAGCCAATGTGCAACGTTCAAACCTACCTACCTGGTTACTCCACATACGTATTTCTTGAGCATTTTTTAACTCAGAAGTACTCCTGAAGGACTTGTGTTTATGTATTTAGCAGACATTTTTGTCCAAAGCGACTTACAAGTGATTATCGGCATATTGCCTTTGAGGCTAACAACAACAATAACAACGTTGGTTATGTATTGTAACCCCAGATTCTATGAGTCTAATCGCAACACTTAAGCTAGCTGCTATTGGAAGGATGATCTCAGCATCAGCCAATCGTGAAGAGCTTAAATGTACGCCCACCAATGGTGGGCACCCCTGTGGGTATATAAGTGGAGCGACTCCACTGTTCGCCTCCGTTGGCTCTTAGTCCTAACAGAACCAGTGGGGCCACTGGCTTAAGGGCTGCGACTAGACTCATAGAATCTGGGGTTACAATACATGACCAACGTTCTATTTCGTCTAGTCTTAGCTCTCAAGCTAGCTGCTATTGGAATAATGTGCAGCTGAATGGGTTTACGCCACACTGGTTAGCTCAACCAATGGACACACCCAACATGTCTCCTTTTAGTGAGGGTCGCTCAGCCCAGGGCTTAAAAGGCTGAGGCAGCCAGAGAGAAGAGTGGGGCTCCCACTAAAAATATCATCCACAAGAGGATGAAATTCATTCAAGTAGGGCTGATGTGGTGCCATAATGCTTTCACTCAGGCTGCTGAGGTCCAAGCACTGAACGAGTGATGGATCCTGAAGACACATCTCATAAATAATAATGAGTAAAGGAACATGGGGAAGCCCATGAAGCAGCCTGACAAATGTCTTCCATCGACACACCACTGTGGAGTGCCAGAGGTGGAGTGCCATAGAAGAGGAAATCCCTCTGGCTGAGTGAGCCCTGAGTGTCTCAGGAGGATCCCGCCCTGATGATGTGCAAGCGAGTGAAATGGCGTCACACAGCCAGTGTGAAAGACGCTGGGTCGACAGCGCTTGCCCAAGGGAAGAATCTCTGTAGTGCACAAACAGGCTTTGTGAGCAGTGAATCCCTGAAGTGCGTGACACATATCGTGCGAGCGCGCTCACCAGGCAGAGAAGGTGGGAAGCCGCCTCCTCTTCAGAATTATGGGGAGGAGGAAAAGGTCCAGCC
Source organism: Nothobranchius furzeri (assembly GCF_043380555.1). Lineage (NCBI taxonomy): Eukaryota > Metazoa > Chordata > Actinopteri > Cyprinodontiformes > Nothobranchiidae > Nothobranchius > Nothobranchius furzeri. Next base: position 44,058,165 of record NC_091754.1, on the reverse strand, counting down.
AATGAAATTGACCTGGATTTGAAGGAAGTATTCATGTTTTTGGGCACAGAGGCTGGGTTGGGGCATAAAACAGCAGACCCGCAATCTTCCCGGATCCTGAAGCATGCGGGAGCCACTGAGAGGGTGGTTAGGTCGCTCACTCTCTTGACTGATGCCAGCGCCAGCAGCAAGGCCGTTTTGAGTGACAGGAACTTGAGTGAGACCTGGTCTAAGGGTCCAAATGGGGCTTCAGATAAGCCGCGCAGAACCACCATTAGGTCCCACTGGGAGAAATAGCGGGCAGGACACAGGTCTGTTCCTTCTGAAACCTTTTAGAAAACGTTTTGTGAGGAGATGATTGAAAACAGATATATCTCTGTTACAGACGCTGTCTGTTTTGTGGCCACAAGATGGCCTCGGTGCTCCTCCTGATCTCCTGGCTCCAGCTGAGCCAGGTGTTGCTAATCCCTCAATCACGGAGCTTCCTTTAAAAGGCAGCTCCCTCTGTCATTCGGGGAGGGAAGCTTAGCAGAGGCCTGAGTGTTAAAGCTGGTGTTCCTCTTTTCCCTCCTAGAGCTGACTTATTTAGTCTTGTTGTGCAACCTGTGTGGTTTGGTTATTCTTCCTAGTTCAGAGCTCGCTTTTCGTCTTCTTTAGAATTCTCGTTAAAGAGTTCAGCTCACCCTTTTGGTGGAGCTTTTTGTGTTTATTATTACTCGTTAAAGAGTTCAGCTCACCCTTCTGGTGGAGCTTTTTGTGTTTAACTCATTCCCTTAGTTTCCCGGTTTAGTCCCGGCGTTTTGTGTTTATTAATATTATTGTTCTTTGCCCAGTCCTGGATGGTCCTTGTGTTTTGTATTATCATTAATTCCCCAGTGTGGACATCCTTTCGGTTTTGTATTCATTGTTCCTTTGCCTGCATAAAGCAGTGTTTTAGTTAATAAACTCCTCTAAGAGAGTAAATCTTGGTTTGGTCTGGTTTTACACACATTTTTCTTTACGCCCTCAAACCATCATCTCCTAGACGAGCTGGGGGTCGTAAAAGAGTGGGGGCTCGTCCGGGATATTTTTGTCATATTGTACATTTATTCCCGGTTTACCATCTTTTTGTGTTTCTGGACTAACCTTGTTTCCTCTCTTGGAGGTGGAGCGGACGTCACCATGGCAACCTTTGACTTGCGGGCTTTTGTGGAGGCTCCCTCGCGCCGGCTGCTGGAGCGTTGCAGAAAAGCCGACCTGCAGGAAGTAGCTGCCCACTTCGATCTGGTTGTCCCGAAATCGCTCCCAAAAGACGCTCTACGGAAGTTCGTTGTGGACTATTTGGAGGCTCACGAGATCCTTCCGCCTCCTCCTGAGACCGGCTCACGCCCTTCATCGCCTCCGGTGGCTCCAGAAAAAGAGGTCAAGCCAAAAGAATTCTCTTCCGGCTCATCGTCACCAGATCTGAGTCCTTCGACTTCTCCACTCAGTGGAGCTCGCCTGAAGCTCCGGCTCGCTCGCCTGCACATGGAGGCTGATGAACGCGCTCTCGAACGGCGGTTACGCCATGAAATGGATTTAAAAAGACTGGACGCTGAAACTCAGCTTAAGATGCTCGAGATCGAGCTACGCAACAAAAAGTCCGTTCCTGACGCGGCATGGACTTCTTCTCAAGAACCTGATGACTCGTCTACCTCCCGTGCGGGGTTTCGCCCAGATCCAGTGACACCCGCCAGTTCGCCGTTGCAAACGACACCGTTTGATGTCAGCAAATGCATTACGCTGCTGCCCCAGTTCCGGGAGACAGAAGTGGACGGCTACTTCCTTGCCTTTGAGCGGATCGCTGCGACGCTGCAGTGGCCTCGTGAGGTCTGGCCTCTCCTCTTGACTTGCAGGTTAACAGGTAAGGCCCTTCAGGTGGTATCCGCTCTGTCTCCAACAGACGGTACAGATTACGACAAGGTAAAGTCAGCCGTACTCACAGCGTATGAACTAGTTCCTGAAGCCTACAGACAGCGCTTCAGATTCGAGAAACCTAAGTTAAATCAGTCCTATGTTGAGTATGCTCACATGAAGTCTGTGTTGTTTGAGAAATGGTGTTCTGCTTCGCATATTTCCACTTTGTCTGATCTAAAGGAGCTCATTTTAATAGAAGAGTTCAAACGACATCTGCCTGAAAAACTGGTTCTTTATTTGAACGAACAGAAAGTGAATTCTTTCTCTGAAGCTGCTCTCCTCGCCGATGAGTTCTCCCTCACTCACCGGGTCAGAGAGACTCGTACTGACGCGAACCGTGTATTCAGACCCAGTGTAAGATTAACTCCGTCCTCGAATTCTGAAAAACCCGAATGTTTTTACTGCCATAAACGTGGCCACGTCATCCGTGATTGTTATTCTCTGAAACTAAAGAACCGTAGAACCGGAAGTTCTCCAAATAAGGACCGACCTGAAATAGCTTGCTGTAACAAAACTCACGCTGAAAAGCCCAGTCCCTGCTTTAAGCCATTCCTTTCGGAGGGTTTTGTGTCTCTTCCGGGTTCTGAAGCTGAAAAAAAAGTTGTTATCTTGAGAGACACAGGAGCTTCCCTGACTTTAATAAAAAGAAGTTTGCTGCCCTTTTCTGAAGATAGCCAAGCCGGCTATTCGGTGATGCTGCAAGGCATCGAGATGGGAGGTGTCTCGGCCGAAATGCACCACATTAAATTGACCTGTCCCTTAGTCTCGGGTGATTTTCTGGTTGGTGTGTTGGACGAACTCCCTACAAAGGGAGTTGATTTAATATTAGGAAATGATGCAGCTGGAGGTTTGGTCGTACCTCTGCCTGAACTCATTTTAGAACCCGAAGTTCATGATGAAGCCCCTCTGCCTGCTTGTGTGCTAACTAGAGCTCAAGCTAAAAAAGGATCCGGAGATAACTCTCCGTGACTCTGTGTTGCATCCTTTCCTGGCAGACGACAACTCCGGTGCAGATACCACTGCTGTTATAAAGCCCCAGGTTGCTGTGAACTTCCTTATAAGTCACGATGTTTTAGTAGCAGCTCAGAGAATGGACAAACTCCTTGTTTTGCACTCGCTGCTGATAGCTCTACTCCTGTCACTGACATTCCTTTTTCTTAAACCCCAGTCTGTCCCCAGGTTTTACTCTTTCTTAGAAATCTTGTGTTGTGCACCGATCCTGGCTGTTCCTGATCTGTCCCGGCCATTTAAAATCGAGGTTGACGCCTCTGACGTCGGAGCAGGAGCTGTTCTCCTCCAAGAGGATGCTAACGGACTTGATCACCCCGTCTGCTATTTCTCCAGGAAGTTCAACCAGTCACAACGCAACTACTCTACAATAGAAAAGGAAACTCTGGCTTTAATTTGGTCCCTGCAACATTTTCATGTGTATGTCTGCAGCCATTTCACCACTGTTGTTTTCTCAGATCACAACCCGCTGACCTTCCTCCACCGCATGTTCAACTCAAATCAACGCCTAATGAGATGGGCTCTCCTCCTCCAGGAGTTCAACATCGAGGTCCGCCACAAGAAGGGGACGGACAACTTGATGGCTGACGCGCTATCCCGATGCCACGCAGATTGAGGCTCCCAAGTAGTTTTGTTTTGGTTTAGCTGTAAGGATCTCCCTTTAAGGCTAGTGTTGGTAGCGCAAGCTACCATCTCGGGGACACTCCGCAGCGCTGAGGATCAGCGCAGCGCGATATTTTTGTGTTTAATCAGCCCGCCTTCAGAGATCCAGGGATTTTAGTTAGTTAGTTAGCTGTTTTGTTTCTAGTTAGTTAGTGGGAGCACTCTTGTTTTTGGTGGCAACAACAAAAATAACTTTTAGTTGTTGTTTTGAGGGGGAGGGTGTTACAGACGCTGTCTGTTTTGTGGCTACAAGATGGCCTCGGTGCTCCTCCTGATCTCCTGGCTCCAGCTGAGCCAGGTGTTGCTAATCCCTCAATCAGGGAGCTTCCTTTAAAAGGCAGCTCCCTCTGTCATTCGGGGAGGGAAGCTTAGCAGAGGCCTGAGTGTTAAAGCTGGTGTTCCTCTTTTCCCTCCTAGAGCTGACTTATTTAGTCTCGTTGTGCAACCTGTGTGGTTTGGTTATTCTTCCTAGTTCAGAGCTCGCTTTTCGTCTTCTTTAGAATTCTCGTTAAAGAGTTCAGCTCACCCTTTTGGTGGAGCTTTTTGTGTTTATTATTACTCGTTAAAGAGTTCAGCTCACCCTTCTGGTGGAGCTTTTTGTGTTTAACTCATTCCCTTAGTTTCCCGGTTTAGTCCCGGCGTTTTGTGTTTATTAATATTATTGTTCTTTGCCCAGTCCTGGATGGTCCTTGTGTTTTGTATTATCATTAATTCCCCAGTGTGGACATCCTTTCGGTTTTGTATTCATTGTTCCTTTGCCTGCATAAAGCAGTGTTTTAGTTAATAAACTCCTCTAAGAGAGTAAATCTTGGTTTGGTCTGGTTTTACACACATTTTTCTTTACGCCCTCAAACCATCATCTCCTAGACGAGCTGGGGGTCGTAAAAATCTCCAAAACCCTGGTGACAGGATGAGATAGCTGCAGCATATGTTTAATAGTGCTGAATGCGAGGCCCCTGTCCATCAGCATCTGCAGAAATGATGGGACATCCGCCTGCTGACAGGAGGGTGCTTGAACATTCCGTTCTGTGCACCATTAGCAGCATAAGATGTGACGGTAGAAGGCGCCTGCGCACTCTGAATCGTGGCGACCACATCATGCGGCAGCCCAGAAGCCTCTAAGCGTGACCGCTCAGCGGCCAGACCCACAGCTGTTGGCCTATTTCTGGAGGATGTTTGATTATCCCATCCGCCTGGAGAAGGGCGTCCGCCCTCCACAGGAGCCTCCACGGGGAGCCGGACACTAGCGCTTGCAGGTCTGGAAACCGTGATGCGGACAAGCGTCTGGGAGCTACCAGAATTACCGAGAACTGTTCCGACCGAACTCGGTCCAGGAGATGGGGAATCAGTGGGACTGGCGGAAACGTATACAGGAGTGTCGGAGGCCAGGGCTGATGTGAGAAGGCATCCACTCCGAGTGGGGGGTGGTCCCGGGGACTCAGGGAAAACCACAGGTGACACTGAGCGTTTTCGTGAGCCGCGAACAGATCCACAGAGGGTTCCCCAAACTTGATCCATATCTGTGATATCAGTTCGGGATGCAGACGCCAGTCGGAGTCGCGGGGTCCCCCTCTCGACAGGATGTCTGCTGCCACATTCAGCACCCCCGGAATGTAGGTGGCTTTGATGGACAGCAGGTGGACATGTGCCCAACACAGTAAATCTGTGGCTACGTGCAATAGTGGGAGGGATCAAACTCCCCCTTGGCGATTTATGTAGGCTGCCGCCACCTGGTTGTCTGTGTGAACTTTGACATGACGGCCCTCGAGAAGGGCAGCGAAGTGTCTGATCACATTCCTCACTGTCATAAGCTCCAACACATTTATGTGCTTGTGCGTGTGGGAGGGCCAGCGATCTGCCACCGTATGGGACAAGCACATGCCCCCCCATCCCAACAGTGACGCATCCGTAAAAACAGATACGTGTGATGTAGGATGTCCGATGGGGACCCCGTGTGAGAGGATGCCTCGTCCTTGGACCGGGCGCATAGGAGCAGATCGTCCAGGTAAAATAAAACCCTCATTCCCGCCGTGTGCAATGGCTGCAGAGTGGTCTCCAGACATTTGGAGAAGGTGCGCGGGGCTGGCGAGTAGCCGAAAGGGAGACGTTTGAACTGGTATTGAACTCCCTTGAATGAAAAGTGCAGGAAATTCCGGAGTTTGGGAATTACTGGGGTGTGGAAGTATGCATCTTTCAGGTCTATTGACGTGAACCAGTCCCCGGAGCGCACGTATTCCAGGACTTGCCTCATTGTTAACATGCGGAAATGCATCACTGCTATGGAGCAGTTGAACAGGGAAAGGTCGAGAATTGGTCTCATTCCTCCCGACTTCTTCGGTACTACGAAGTAGCGGGAGTAGAAGCCTGTGAGCTCTTGTCCACGAGAGACTTGGCAAATGGCGTCCTTGGACAGAAGTTCCCGCAGCTCCAGCTCTAGGACCTGAGATTGTTCCTGTGATGTGAACGTCCTCTCCACGATCCTGTTGAAGGGAGGAGGAGCGGACTGAAAATGGAGTGTGTGACCGTTATGAATGGTGTCCGATATCCATTTGCTCATGAGACAAAGGCGGCGTCATTCTTGCGCGCGTTCCGACAGCTGACGTGTGTTCGAGGTCACTTGAACGACGTCTGAGGACTGGGTTCGCGCCCTTACTGCTGTCACTCGCACCAGAGAACTGGGAGCGACCCATGGAGGGCTGCGCTCAAAAGGGCGAGTGTGAAACAGCTGGAAGAGGCTGATCCGCACCGCGGAGCGTTGAGTCCAAAGTTAAAGGACAAGTGGGAGCCGGGCCCGTGCACGGGGACGACAAAGTACCAGCGGATGGAGCTGCGCACTGTGTCGCCGCGCATGGTCGCGACAGCGCCATGACATCCGGTCCCACCCAACGTTGTGGGGGAAGCGGAATGTGTTGGGCCTGGCTGGAAGCTAGGGCCGGTGCGCAAATGGAGAGCACCCGTACAGCTGGCCGTGTAACATGACTGACTGCGGGAACATGCAGGTGTGTTGCAGTGCTTGGTGTGGGGAACATGTGTGAGGATTCGGCAGAGGACTGTAGGATTGTGCTCTCAATGTGACGTTTTTTGGGTTTTATTTCAATACCAAAATCATTCACAGAGTTATTACAGTCAGAAGCACACACATTCCCCCCAACGAGTCATTTTCGTGGTTGCTTTCGGCGAGGTTCCTGCGACTGTGACTGGCAAGACGGTGTCTGCTGGCTCTTTCGAAACCATTGGCCGCCAACTCTCTGGTCCCGCTGAGGTGGAGCCGAAGCAGGAGGCCGGCTCCGTGGGGCGGGCGGTGCAGCTGGGCGCCTGAAATTTCCGCGCCGTTCGTCCCATCCTCTGGAGGAACGGCCGGAGCGCGAGGCTGACCGAGGGTGGACCGGGTCTCGCACCATGGCTGACAGTTCAGCTGTCTTCTGAGCCCTCTCGATGACGCTCCTAAGATTGGGACCAAACAGAACGTCAGAGGTGATGGGGCCTTCCAGCATCTCCCTGTGCAGGTGTTCAGGAATGGAGGGCAGGGCCTTGAGCCACAAGGCCCGCTGGATAAGGGTCTGCCAGGCAGCAATGCGAGCAGAACCGGTGAGTACAGCAGTGCACAGATTGAGAATGGCATCAGCAGTTTTAGTAATGATGGTTTTTGACTCGTCAGGAGCATCAAGCTCTTCCACCATTTTGGAAACGCAAAAGGCAAGAAGGGCAATGTTATTTCCTGCAGCGCCGGTCTGGAAGGCGCACTGGTGTAAGCGATCGGTGAGCCGCGTCAGCAGCTAGTCATGCTTAGAAGCGGGAACTGCTCGCGGGCCAGCGAGGTGGTTCTTGGCGCCAAACAGTGAGGTCAAGTCCGGCTCCAGTGGCCATCTCATAGATGGCCAGCCTCGGTCGGAGAAGCCCTCAACCTTGGTAATGGGCTCATATGTGGAAATTGGCATCTTAAGCTTAGCAGGTTCGGAGAAGGCGGCAGACCAGCAGCTCATGGCAGCGGGGAAGCGCGGCCAGATGGGGTCTGGACAGCGCGTTTGTGTTGCCCCAAAAATTCTCGCCAAATCATCTGCTTCAGGCGGAGCCGGTTCTGGCACGGCTAGCCCCTTGCGGACCACAGCCGCGGAGATGATAGCAGGCAGCTCCTGGAGCAGTGCTCTAACTGCTGGCAGGGAGGAGCGAGAAGTCACTGGAGCAGAAGGACCCGCTGAGCGAGGCTCGTCGACCTCCGTGTTGTCCAGGAGGGAAGAAGGGCTATGGCAGCCAGTCTCATCGTACTCCTCACTGTCGATGACATCGTCCAGTCAGTTGAAGCCAGCCGGTTCCTGGCCGACGTTAAATAACTGTAAGGCCTTGTCCAGCGAGTACGTGTCAGCCACTGGAAATTCCTCATCGGAAGCGGGGGTGAAGTACTCAACCCGGCGGATCTTTTCAGCCATGGGCAGAGCGGCACAAAACGGGCAAGAGGCCTGGGGGGTCAAGGCCAGGCCAGCGTGATGAGCCCCGAGACAGACCTCACACTTGGAGTGCAGGTCGCCGCTGGGAATGGAGCCTGTCTGGCAGGCCGGGCAGGTCCTGGCGTCGCTGGACATGGTAGGTGAGTAGAATGCTTCTTGGATAATTGCTCTTTAAAGAAAGCTCTTCAGCTTGGCTTGAAGAGATAACGGAGGCAAACAGTGGAATTGCTCCACTTATATACCCACAGGGGTGCCCACCATCGGTGGGTGTACATTTAAGCTCTTCAGTATTGGCTAATGCTGAGATCATCCTTCCAATAGCATCTAGGTTAAGGGCTAAGACTAGACGAAATAGAACAACAACTTGACATCAGTCATGGAAAGTAGGGAACAAGGAGTGGACAGTAGAGAGGGGGGACGGGTGCAGGGAGGGTGCTAGCTAAGAAGATGCTCTCTGAAGAGTAGGGTCTTCAGGAGTTTCTTGAAAATTGAAAAGGAAGCCACTTAGTTGTCTTAGTTAGACTAAATTGTTCGTCCTTTTATCAGAACTTATTTTGAGCCTGAGAGGGTTAAAGCATCTCTTGCCCAAATTAAATGATTATGAACTTGTATTGGCTGGTGTTTTCAAATGGGACTGGCAAAATGCAGGTTCAGATTATTCAGAAGCTTCTGTGACTCCATAAATCTTAGCCAGTCAGTCAACCAACCCACAAGACCCCATCTTAAGAATCCTGATAAGTCCACCTTGATTGACTTCATTTTAACAAATGTCCCTCATAAATTCTCACTTTAGGCTTTATCTGCAATGACTTGAGCGATCATTGTGTTGTAGCCACTACCAGGGGCTCTAAAATGCCTTAATCCAAATCATGCATCATTTACAAGAGAGAATTTACACAACTCCGTGAACAAGCTTATCAAAAGAATTTGTCTTTGGTTAATTGGAGGCAAACAGATTTGTAACCAGATGTCGAGCTAGCATCAGCATTCTTCAAGGAGACTTTCATGGAAATTGTAAATAAGCATGCCCCCTTCAGGAAACTCAGAATCACAGAACCAGAAAATTCCCGGTTCTCCCCCGAACTGTCAAATAATATCCATCAGCGTAATGTGGCATGGGCCAAACCCAGAACAGGGAATCTCCCCTCTGATTGGGTTATCTTCAGGACACTAGGAAATAAATGTACCACTCTCATCAAAAGGCCAAATCAGAATATTACTTATTTGTCACAAGTGAGAGCCTAAATAATCCACAGAGTAATCTGACAACTTCACTTCTCATGCTCTTCCTAAATGTATCCTAAACAACTCTGTCCCCGTTTATGATAAAACTGAGGTTTTAAACTGTTTTAACAATCTGTTCAGTGTCTACTTCTACTGGAACACCCCCTGTTCCCCTGCACCGATTCCCACATGACCCCTGGTGTCTCTTTTAACTTTGTTCCTCTTACTGTAGAGCAAGTACATTAAATTACTAGAACTCTGGTCCAGACATGATAGAACCCTACTTTTTAAAAATGGCTGCTGATTTCATCGCAGAGCCTCTTTTTAACCTTTCAATTAAAAACAAACAAATACCATCAGTTTAGAAGTCTGCTTTTGGGTCTCCTTTACTAAAAGGTGGTGACCCAGCTCTATTAACAAACTACAGACCAATATCTAATCTGTGTGTCCTGGCAAAATTTCTAGAGACCCTAGTAAGTGATAATTGAAAGACGTCATATATTCAAATTCTCTCAAGTGTGCAATCAGGTTTCAGAAAAAGCACAGCTACATCACAGGTACAAAGGTGATCAATGACATACTTGTTGCTCTGGACAAAAAGCAGTAGTGTGCCTTACCTTTTATTGATCTGGCAAAGGCCTTTGACCCTGTAGACCATGCTGTTTTAAAACAAACACTTCTTTGTTTGGGATTGTCTGAACATGCAATCTCATGGTTCACAGACTACTTGAAAAACAGACTCAGTGAGTCAAATGTGATGGGTTGTCCTCAGAATTTTTGAGTCTCCACACGTAGAGGTGTGAATCTTCACTTGTCTTCCGATTCGATTACGATTGGGTCAACAATTCAATTTGATTTGATATCCCGATGCATCCCGATTATTTCATATTAATTTGTTTTCATCGATAAATAGAAGATGCCAGATAATTGCTTTTTTATTTCATTTTTTTTATCAAAAACGTAATTGACACAACCTGCCATCCCTCAAAAGCTCTCCATTCACAACAGGTTAGGACAAAACAAAAGTAAAACAATCTGTTTCCTCGTTCAACACCACGCCTCAGGCTGAGAAAAACACGCTTTGCAAAAACTCACAAAATCTAAAAAAAGTACTGAAAACCTACAGGACACATAATGTAAAAATAAAAGACATAATGGGTTCATATATGAGTGTTTAATGTCTCTGAGCAGCTCTAGAGTCAAATATTTATGCCACAGATGAAGGGTGTCAAAAATAACACCAAATGAAATGTTTGACTTAGTTTGTTATTTTATTTGAACCCAGTGGTTCGTTTCTGAAATGTTGGAGAATGAATCAAGTTCTGTTTGATTCAGAAAATAATAAAACATAAAACAAATTCTACACTTCCAACAATATTTAAGATGTGTGTTTTATTCTTTCTGATAATAACACCAGCAGGAGGCTGTGGGCTGGATTAGAATCAAATTACCCAGCTGATGGATCTCTTTCTCTAACCAGCTAACTACAAACCTTTCCACTAACCTGTCCTGTGGGACCCTCACCATGTGACCCTCATGTCCATGCTGACTCTGGAGGAGCAGATAGGAGACAAGATCTCCTGTAACTTAAAATGAACCAAAGCTTCCTCCCAGTTTCTCTTTAAGCTGAATTTAACATCAGTTTATCATCATGAACCAAAAGAATAAAGTGGAACAAAAACTTCTATCTTCTATTTCTCTCTCCTTTTAACTTCTCCATGTCCCTAAATAAAAGAGAGACAATCACGCTGCAGCCGCCGTCATTGACCCCGCCCCCTCCCCAAGACTGGATCTCCCAGCATCACAACACTTGGTCTAACTGAGCGCTTCCAGGAGAAACAATAATTAATGAAAATAATAATGTGTGTTTTGAGCTTCGGTTTGGAGGAGCGTCCTCCGATCCTCTCTCTTGTGTGAGCAGACAGTCTCTCTCTCGTTCTCCCAACCCCCCCCCCCCCCCCCACCCCCCCACCCCCCTCTGATCGAGCGAGTGGAGTGTGCCGCATGACAACCTGCACAAAGAACATAATTCACGGCCCAAATCCAACAGAACCGGTGGGGCTGATTCGGTTCCGGTTCGGTCTCAGGTTACAACTCTAGCGCTCAGCCCTGCAGTACCACATTAAGGCGGAACCACTTGGTAAATGTGGAGGACGCTCACTCTGACAGATTTGGATGGTGCGCTGGTGCCGCTGTTAAAAAAACAAAACTACATTCCACTATAATCGATTATGGCGTACTCTTCTACGATGCAGAATCGTTTATGTCCGCATCCCGATGCATCGATTATTTGATTATTTTCCTCAGCTCTATCCACACGGGAGTACCACAGGGTTCAGTTTTGGGACCGCTCTCATTCATTGTGTGTATTAGTGACATAGGACAAAATGTGTCAGATGCTAATTTGCACTTTTATGCTGATGACACAATCATTTACCGTTTTGGAACATCCCCCACTAAAGCTACTGAATTCTTACAGAAAGCTTTTAAGGACCATTTCACCTTGCTCACTGACCATCAAAGGGGGGAGGGGTGTTGTTGATTAATCAGCGTGAGATATTGGAGGTGAGAGTGTGTGAAGAGGTTCAAGTGTCACGCTCAATGCATGAAAGTTGCCAGCCCTGTAATCATGGAATTATTTGGACTTAGAGGCCAAGCTGTGGTTACTGACTGCACCAACAGATCATTCAAGCATTTTCTGCTTCTTTTTATCAGTAAGTAAAATTATATTTCTGCACTTTATTTCACTGGTTGAATGGGGGAATGCTGTGTCATTTAACTGCTTGGTGAAACATTTTAGTGGGACTGCCGGCTGGATAAGGAACTTGAGCGGATGCCCGTCCTCTGTCTCCTGCCCAAGAAGAGTTGGTGGAGCAGGCGGCTGGCTGTTCCCATTTCCTGGGGCAGATTTTACAATCTGTCGAGACGATTAACCACCTTCAGATTCCTCTGCCACAGTTAAAAATGATCAAATATGTAAAAAAAATCACCTTTGACAGCTGCGCAGGCCATAGCGCTGAAGCTCGGAGCGCAGTTGTGGTTCGCAGGAGTAATAGAAGCTCGTAGTGATGCAGAATTAAGACGCAAGAGCACATGCTGGACGCACACACACACACACACGCGCACACACACACACACACACACACACACACACATATATATATAAGCAAAATATTTCTCCTTGCTGTGCGTTCGTCTTTTTAACACCTTAATCTAACAACAAAAATGACTCCTCAGTCTTCAGCAGTGTCTACAGAAGCAATTCATCACTAAATTAATGTGTTCATGATGTAAAACATGCAGGAAACGTGCTGCAAGCAGACTGCAGAGCCAGGTATGTCAAGCTTATTTTTTCCCCAACTCCAACAGACCGGACTGGTACTCTGAAGTTGCTAATGTAGTATTCTGGCCATGAAGGGTGGTGGGGGTCTGAGTGACATTTCATTCACCTTGCAAAGGAACATTTTAGCAAATACTGGCTCAGGAAGCTGATTTAAAATATGAATGGATTTCAAAGTATCCCTTTAATGGTAAAAACTACACATTGTAACCTTAAACACATCAGAAAATACCCAGGATGTCACACTCAAAGCATACATGTAACTAAAGCTCTGCAATGCTAAAGCCAAAACTGAGCTAAACCATTTAAATTCTGTCCTCTACACTATCCATACAGGCTGCACACACCTTTAAGCGGTGTGTTTATGCCAAGTCATCAGGCTACTAAATCACTGAAGCAGTTAAGGTGCTTAAATTGGGTTCAACAGCTCGCTAATCATGAAAAAAATCTGAATAAATCCCAAACTTTCCTCAGCCACGCTTCCTTGATTACAGGATGCACTTCCTGCCCAGACAGAACATAAGAGATTACATCGTTTGTCAGAGCTAACGAGGGGAAGCTGTGAAAGTCAGTTCGTTGATTTCTGAAAAAAGATTTTGAGTCCCACTAAGGTTCCAGCAGCAGAAACGCAACTGAGGAACACAGAGACCATCAACTGCAGGGTCCTGGGCCATATCTGGGCCATTTTCTCATTCCAGCCGGCCTGAAAGGGTTTCTCTGTGTCAGAGCCTCATGTAGCTCAATGAAAATGTGGTAAAATAAACGTTGGATGCTTTTCTTTATACATTTACTCTTAGCTATCCCTTTATTGATTTCAAATGTAATCAGTATAGGCAGGGGCGGATTTAGGACTGAAGAAGATCTGGGGCTTAACACACACACACACACACGCGCACACACACACATGACACGCACTAGTCAACATCATATATGTCTTGTACCACATAATTTTTAATCTGAAGCTACATATTAAGCATATTCAGGGCAGAGTATTGTTCCTGTTAGTGTTTAGTGTGAGATGATAGTAAATATTCCCTTTCTTTCTCCAACAACTTTACCTGATAGTAAGCTAACTTTAGGCAAACCAGCAGCACAACAAATATTTTCAAATAAGACTCACAAACCTGAGTCAACACCAGTCTCATCAAAGCTGGGGTTCTGTCGTTGTACTTTTTGTCTAAAAAACGTCCTTATGTCCATCTTCACTCATGCGTTTCAGGCAGAGACTGTAGAAGAAGCCGGCTGCTGAAGGGCTTCTTCTTCAGTGGTGGAGGCTCAGGCAGGCTGTATACAAACTACTGCCAGCTGCTCCCTCTCTGTTGGACTTTGGTACTGCATGTTACTTCCGCGATTTAGATCCGGGGCTTTTCATAAAACATCCGGGGCTTCAGCCCAAGCAGCCGGGCCTAACGCCGCCCCTGAGCATAGGCATGTTTCCACTATCGGAAGTTCAGGCTTGTCTCCCTGGATTAGCCAAAGTACAGTATAGTTTCATCATCAATCAAATATTAAAGGCTCAATGATATTGATAATCAATATTTGTTTGGAATATTACATTTTATTGAATACCTTCATATTCTATTAACAATTTATTTAAAGGAACCACCTACAAAACGTTACAATAATGTTTATCTGTATTTGATTTTTGTGTGCTCCGTGTTTCCGTCTGTACCAACACGTGTTGTCCATCTAGTTTATTTCTTTCTAAATGATTGTATCGCCTGCGGTCTTGCTTTTTTTGCGATTGTGATTCTTTGTTTTGTTTCACCAGCTTCTCGTTATCCTTCCGTCTCTTGTGTGTCATGGGATCAGGGCTGCCAGCTTTTGAAATTTTCATTGCATGAGAGCAGGGATGGGGGCTGACCATTTAGCCTACGTGAGTGTAACGTGACGGGGGGGGGTGGGGGTGGGGGGGTTGATTTTTCAGCGTGAGATATTAGAGGTGTGGCGTGAGAGTGTGTGACGAGGGTCAAACGCATGTTTAATGCAAGTTCGAGGTTCACTTCAGCCTATTTCCAGTTTGGCTTGCGCAGCATTCCTATTCCCACTTTCATTTGATGCATTCGGAGAATAGTTGTTGAGTAAGAAGTTAAGTGTCATTCAAAGTAAAATATGTTGTAGTGGTTGTGAATTATAAACCCTGTAAGACAGACGCTGTGTTCAGACAGGAGTGTTTTTTTTTTAAATCAGGGTCAGTACCATCGTGTTCAGGGAGGGAAACTCCACGTATCTATCTGGTTTCTGTAACCATCTCAGAAAGACAGTTGTCATAACAACAGAAAAAAATCACTGCTGTAAAAATGTTTTTTAAAAAGACATTAAAGTGGTGTGTGCATGTTGAGTATCTGTGAGTTAAATGGATGTATTTATAGAGCAGTAGTAACTCAGGAGGTAGAGCAGGTTCTCCAGTAATCGGAGGGTTGTAGGATTGACCCTGGCTGCTGGCAGAGAATGCTGCTGTTGTGTCCTTGGGCGAGACACTTGACCCACCTTGCCTGCTGGAGGAATGGACCGGTGGCATCTGTGCACATCAGCCTTGCCTCTGTCAGGGCAGCTGTGGCTACATTGTAGCTTCACCACCAGCGTGTGAATAGGTGAATGATACACTCTAGCGTAAAGTGCTTTGGAGTCTTCTGGCTTTGACAGACGCTACACAAGTTTGGGTCATTATTAATTATCATTTTGGGCTATTGTTATTAACATTGATGTCACTCATAGCATTACGAGTGATGTTCTCATGCTGTATGACCCAATGCTCAGATGAGACCTGACTGCTCACACCGTACGTGAGATAGCAACTAAAAATATGTTTAAACACAACATGTCGGACATTCGTGTGAGAAAACACTGTAGACCCGGACACTGTTATGTTGTTATTGACATGTGGGTTTTGATGTCTGTTGTCCTTCAGGCTTTCCGTAGGAGGTGTAACGATAAATAAAGATTTATATCTATATTTCAAATGTGGCGTAGATTTAGCTTGTTTATGATCTTATATTATTTAATTGGGGCACCACCCTGCCTTTGTTAGTGTGACTGGGAACATTCGAGGGGAGATTTAGATTTTGTTCAAGGTCATCAGTCTAAATTTTAACACCACAAATTAGTCTGAAAGCTGAGTTCTTGTCAGAATGCATCAGCTATTCTTGAGATCGCTAGAAATAATCAGGCGTGATTTACGTTTTGTGAGCTTATTACAACATCAGTTACATTGACAAAAGGACCAAACACAGCTTATAGTTTCACACATGGAGTCAAGAAAATTGTTGACCCAAAGCTTTACAGCAGTGATAGGAAATAACTGATCCGTAATAAAGTGGAAATTCGGCGACACCGGGATTATAGAAAAATGGGGAATAATTTCTAAAGTGGGACAAAGTGAAATGTTCATGTGGGTTTAGGTGAAATGTGTGTGTGTGTGTGTGTGTTTGGTCGGGGGCTCGTTATGGCAGAAGAAGAAAGGGGATCTTGAAGGCTAACGTGAATCGGGGATCAAAATAAAAACATGCCATAAAAGAAATGGAATAATATGAATTCACTAATCGGGCTTAGCACAAAAGTCGGCCAGATGAGATGCTTCACAGACCTTTTTCCGTCGCCAAAAATGTGTCCTGTGGGCTGTTTCAGCTGGTTCAGAAGCTTGAATGTGGCCTTCAGGGGCTGTAGGACTTTTTGGCACCTCAGCTTAGGTCAACGGTGTCTGTGGTTCAGGAGAATCTTGTTCCTCGGGAGTGGCTGGACTTTAGGTTCCTCCTCTTCAGCGGCCTCGAAACGTGGAATTCAGATCGCGGGTCCAAATTATTCCAAACGAAGCCGAGTCATCAAACTGTTCCAAATTGCTCTTACTCTTAATATGAAAACTCGACGAACGCGCAGACCTTCGGTTTCATGTAGGAAGTTGTAGCGGAATATTGTTGGTATATTCTTTATACTTTTATTATGTCCAGAGATTAATCTACGGACTGGGCCCTTATAATCAGAAAAGAGGTTGTTTTTACTTCAGGGAGTTTTATTAAAACACTTTGTATTGACTTAGAGACAAGAAAAGAGAGATATGGGATCGTTTAAGAATATTTAATTTTATAATTATTATTCAAACAATCACCAGGACTAACTCTCTATGATGGATGCATATGGATTTGGAGGCTGAAGTGTTGGTGTGTGTGTGTGTCAGTTCAGAATCTCGAGCTGATGCAGGCGAGTCTGGGTGTGAGGTGTTTTGACTACCTAACCACGAGGACTTCTGGAGGAAGAGACATGAAACGCCATCTGTCGGATCTACGTACCGTGTCGGAGACTCCCGTGGTCAGATCAGGAATGCCAGGTCGACTCGGACCTTCCTTCGGTGCTCGGCTGGTGGCACAGCTTCTGGAGCACGACAAACCAGTCTATGGATAGCTCCACGGTCGTAACGGCAGATGTCCGCGTCAAGTAGCGAGTCAGCTTTTATTCTGAAGAAACCGTCGTCTTGTTGATGAAACGACAGAATTTTCCAGCTTGACAGTTCTCAGCTTAAAGTAGAAATACAGCTGGCCAGTCTGCATTTCACTTAGCAATAATGGATTTGAGAGCTGGTTGAGCTACGTTGAAACTCAGTTGGAACTGGATGGAACTGAAGTTAAAATGGCATTGTTCTGTTTTATTAAACTCAGTTGTTTATAATTCTTAGCCAATCGGAGTGGATAGATTAAATAAACGCTACAGAACTCTGCCCCGCAACAGACCGGAGGTTCTGATTGGAATGAGCGAACAATGTGTCCTGTGTTTACCTCATTTGAATCAGAGTGTCTGGCATAGTTAGTCCTGTTATTCAATAAACACATAAATCATTACAATGATTTCACAGATCAGTCACCTGATTATTATTGACTAACATTTGTTTTGATTAGCTTTATTAGAAATAAAGTTCTTTGATTAATTAATGAAAAGCGTTCTTCGTCCTTCTTCTGTCTTCTTTCCTGGAATGTAAACACCAAAGCAAGCGCACGACCGTGGCAATTCGTGCACACTGTCACTGTGTTAAAAGGGCAGCTGTTATGGGCAGAAAATAGCATTTTCATAACGGTACAAAATCAAAACAAAACAACGAAGTTGCTTCTAAGTTTTTACCGTAACTTTTGAGAGCTAATTACTGTAAAGCGCCGGGTTCTGCTGGGCCAGATGGAAAACAGCCTGCAGGGATGTGCTTAAGGCGTCCTTTTTTCTTTTCTCTTCTGCCGACACGAGGTTTGCACTGTGGCTTTATAACTTTCTGGGAAAAACCCACATGTATTTCACTCCTTAACCACTTGATGGTACTGTGGCTCTTTCACATAACCCTGTCTTACAACCAAGGGAAATTCATGCTCACAATTTAACACAGTTATTCATATAAAGCCTCAAAAAGTATTACTTTAGCATCAAAGTATTACTTTAAACGGGAAAGAATTAACTTCAGGTCTTAAGCTTGCCTGTATCACTTTTAGCATGGTTTTGATCTGGTGAAACACAATGGCAGAAGTTTAACATGAAAGAAAACCCAAAACAAACAGTTTAGGTCTGTGGCTGATACGATTTTAACTTAGAGCACCTTGATTTCTATTTTAAGGGTAAACAACCTAAACACCTTCTTTGATTATAGATAAACAGAAAAATACCAGGGTTTTGATAAAAGCAAGATCCTGGAATTTTCCAGAATGACCCTTGAGAAGGTTTAAGAGCATTCAAACCTTGGGGAGAACCAGGTCTTAGCAGGCTGACATGGACCAGACCAAGTCCTGATAATGTCTTTCTTTTCGATTGCTTATGGAGGGAAACAAACAAGTCACTTGGTAAAATTTACGCTCCTGGGAAAAGATGTGGGAGTTAGCCAGACGTTTGAAAATGGTCCGTTGGAATTTGTAAGATTGTAGGTCAGCTTCCAATTCCCCCTTTTTCTGCTGAGTGTGAAAAAACCCTTTGTCTGAAAATGTTATTGTTATTTTCGGTGTAAATCCACACAAAGTTAACCTGAGGATATAAAATGTGGATTTCCGCTGCAGAGGACACAGAGATTCATGAGGGTTGGCTGAAGACCCACTTTTATCAGTTGGCTTTTGGACAGTGATTACGTTTTTATTTATTTAGTTTTTATTATATCTTTTTTGGGGTGTTTTTAGTGGCTGTTCTTAACTGTACTGTGATGTTATTTATGACGGTGCAGCACTTTGGCTGTGTTAGGGTTAGTGCTATAGAAATGAATGTGGCATGGTATGGAGAAGGAAGTGAACAGTGCTTTTGGATCCATTTTATTTGACATAAACACAACAAAGTAAGGAACCTTGGTGTTATCTTTGACCAGGACATGTCATTCAAATCCCATGTTAAACTGGTTTGTAGGATTTCCTTTTTCCACCTTCAGAATATTGCTAAGATTAGAAGCATCCTTTCCAGGAGTGATGCTGAAAAACTAGTTCATGCATTCATTACATCAAGACTGGATTACTATAATTCATTACTCTCAGGAAGTCCACAGAATGTAGTTAAAAGTCTTCAGCTTGTCCAAAATGCTGCAGCTAGAGTTCTGATGAGAATTACAAAGAGAGATCATATCTCTCCTGTCTTAGCTTCCCTACATTGGCTGCTTGTTAAAGTCAGAATAGATTTTAAGATCCTCCTTCCCTCATATAAAGCTCTTAATAATCAAGCTCCATCTTTCTCTGTCTTCTCCATCCCCAGTGAGTCGTGGTGGATGGCTGCTTATACTGAGCCAGGATTCTCTGGAGGTTTCTTCCTGTTAAAAGGCAGTTTTCCTCTCCATTGTCGCTGCATGCTTGCTTAGTATGAGGATTGCTGTAAAGACTCTGACACTAGTCAGTGACTCGATGCAATTTGCTGGGTTACTTATATAGAAAACGTTTTACTGATTGGCTTAATAAACTGACCTGTACTGGAACGTTTACTGTGTGAAGTGCCTTGAGACGACTCTGGACCTGATATGGCACTTTATAAATGAACTGAATTCAATTGAATTGTTTAGAATGCCTCTCTGGTGAGGTTTTCCAGGCAGACCGGGCAGGAAGATCTAGGTCACGCTGGAGAAATAAGTCCCTCATTCCCCCGGAGGAGCTGGTCCAAGTGGTTGGGGAGAGGGGAGTCTGGGCCTCTCTGCTTAGGCTGCTGCCCCGGCGACCCGACTCTGGCAAATGGATGGATGGACGGATGGATGAAAAACTGACACAGTTTTACCATAAATGAAAATGTTCTGCTCTTACTGGCTTTGATTTGCATTTACTTGTTTCTAAGGTAATATTTGGTTACTCAGGATTTATATAAAGGTCAAACATAGTTTTTTAATTGGATTTGAATCAGGATATTGAACTTAATAGAAAATGAAAGCTGGTATTGTTCAGTAGTTATTATTTATTATCATTTGCTTTATCCAGCTGTGACCTGCAGATCTTTAAGAGACAATGTGCAGCTTTTAACATTAATCTCTGAAAATATCCATCGAGATGTTGTTGAAAATTAATTAAATGACACCCAGTTGTTGAAAAATATTGGCAGCTTTGCAACATAAAACCATAAAAATTGGGTGTAAAAAACATGGAAGTAGGTCTAAGTCTCTGGGTGACGCCATATTTGATCACATGTTTCCTTCTACAGGAGCCCGTGAGGACAAAATCCATTTACTGATTTATAACAAAAGGTTACAAAACTTTCGTCATTCATAAATGTTGTTTTACACTTTTACCTCCTCACTCGTTGCCAGCGATGAAAGGGAGTCTGGTGTGCTTGTCATTTTGCTGCCAGATGTGCTGCTAGGGAGTTTTGACCCTAATTGGCATCCGTTGGTAAGGTCTACCCCTATCTCCAGGGAAAATACACACTGTCACTTTAAGGCGGGTCGTCGGAAAAACGAGAGCTTGAAAACTGTGATCTGGGTTTAGAATGAACACGTGGAGAAAGCATATGATAACTACATGAATAGATGAATAGTGTTTGTTTGTGTTAAATAGTTTATTCATATCTGGGTGACTCAGCGTTTTCATTTGCATTAATTCACACAGTTTCTTTCATTTGATCCTTTCAAAACAGAACAAGTTCAGTCTTAAAATTGAACCTCCCAGATGAACAATCTGAGTCTGGATTAAACAGCCACATGAGCCTTTTGCACTAAATAGTGTTAAACTGTCCTCAGCCAGCATGCTGCTGCCTCAGGTCTCAACACATTTACCTGGAACAGCTGATGGCGGCAGGTGGAGCTCCCCTTTAGCACTGAAAGGACAGCTGCTTCAGACACCGTGTGGTTCCACCTTTGCCTTCATGCTTCCTCTAATGGATTTTCTTCATTTCTATCTTCATTAATAACAAAGTTCTTACTGTTGTCATCGTTTTTTACCACGATGAGGTTTCAAATCAGCCAAAGTGGAAGTGATGAATATCTAACTACTTCCATACCCCCGGGCCATTTGTCCCCATCTTTCATTCAGACGACCCATAATGCATAGGTGCAAAACAATTCCACCCAATTTTGTTATTATAACACAAAATATTTATACTTATTGGTTCTATCTAGTTTGGTTCCTTTTTAGCAAAGTTATCATAATTCAAAGTTTGAACATGAAAGTAAACAAGTGGAATAAACATGTTCAAACACTCGTAACCCTCAGCATCTAAATTCTTCTGTCATTTATTCCATTTGACATCTGTTTTGAAATGTTCTCCTTGCACACTTTTAATCATAGAAATATCCATGAGCTTTCAGGGATTTGGCAAATGTCACTCTTTGTTGACGTGACGAAGAGTTCAGTAAACCCAGAAGGACGGATCAACAATACCGCTCACTAATACCGGCTGAGAGTCAGTCACTCTGCAGCTCAGACACGACTGCTCAAAGCTGCCAGGATGAAAGAACCACAAACATGAAGTTTCCACCCGAAAAGCAGAGATCTGTTTATCAAAAACATATTAACATATTGAATTTGATGTATTTTCAGTGAGTTACTAAACATACCATGCTCCTTCTGGGTTAGACCCTCTATAGCCTTCAGAACCACCTTCGTCCTTGGTGGTGAGGTTTTGGTTCAACAGAGAGCTGGCTGAGTGCAGATGCCCCTAGTTTTTGGTCTTGGGCCTTCACTGTCTCTCTCTAGCAGCCGTCTCATCGTCATACAAGAATTCAGGACACACACTGAAGGCGAGGCGTCCTTCCACTTTTATGGCCCTTGCCTCTGGAACGGTCTGCCAGAGGACCTCAGGGCCACATAGAACGTTCACGTTTTTAAAGCCAGGCTAAAGATCCATGTTGTTAGATCAAATTCAGCTGAAAGCTAAACTATCTAGCTATTTCTCATATTTTTATCAATATTTTAATTACCTTCAATTTACTCATTAATTTTAACCAGTATTGTTTATTTGATTTGCATGCTTTTACTTGATTATTTAATCAGTGTGTTTTACTTAGATTTTTATTTATCCTATGTTTATTCTTAATTTGATTTTATATTAATAAATTACCTTGTTTTATAAATCTTTCTAAGGTTCCATTACTGCTTAATCTGTGGGGGCAAACTGCCCCAGGAGCGGTGGTTGGCTGTGGCTGCCTGGGTCGATCATCTATCTCCTCTTGGTGCCCGTGCTGCTGCTCCTGGTGCACCATCTGATGGCATTCCCTCCGCTTCCCTTCTGTGGTTTGGTGGAGGGGGTGAATCTCGTAGGTGTAGCGTGAAGCCTATGCAGGGGAAACACTGCTAGATTTCCCTTAAAGGGGCATTATGGAAGTTTGACAGCCAAAACATGTATAGAAATAATACATTTCTTCATACATTCTCCTGCAATGCCCTGGTCCTGTAGAATGAGCCCTGGCATTTTTACTGTGATTGCCTGTTTTTCTGTAAAATCACAGAAAAAGAGAGCTGCTCGGGTCGAGCAGGCTGCTTCATGCGCGTTCACGCTCAGGCATCGCCCGTAGCATTTGCTATCAGTAGCTTTAGCAGCAGAGAGAGAGGTAGAGCCAACTCAGCGACACAGCGTCGCTGTTCCTAACGCCTAGTGATGAACCTAGCTACATTTCTGAGGACCCTTAGCTACTTTCTTCTAGATATTTCCTGCAAATTAGCAACAAAATAGCCATTTTCGCTCCAAAACGTTCTTTGAACGTTGTTTCAGCTGTCATCAACGATATGAATATGATGTCGCGTGCCCGTCCCATTTACCGGTTCCTTTAAAACCCAGTTCCGTTAGAACTTATGAGACGGTGCATCCATCAGGGTTCGGGGGTGTATCGACGAGTATAATCGTACTAGATCCGGGTTTGGACTATCTAATTAGAATCTTGTCTTTTATTTTAAAGGTGAAATGACTTGCACGAATAGCCAGCCCCAGGGTACTACACTTCTTTTAAACTCGTTACCTTTTGGTTAAGATACTAGAGAGAAGTCTGGAGGCAAGCCAAGCCTCTCAGCAATTGTTTGGATTACCCGGAATTAATTGCGCCTCTAACAGCTTATGTGGGAGGTTGGTAACTATAAAATGATTTATGCTAGTTGATCAGGCTATCATAAGTTTATCAATTTATTTATTAATCCAACCTTCCAGCTGATTAGAGACTTTTTCAACCTGCAATCAGAGCCAAAATAACCTCGAATATTTTGCTTTTATCGCCCTTAAGACAACTCGTTACTCGCAAGGAGGGAGAAGTTAAAACTTCCCTTATCTTAAGGTTTCTTTATATTATTCTGTTATAAACTGTAAAGTAAGTCCTGATAATTCAGAGACCGATCTTCGACATGCTTACCTCTGTGCAATTTATGGCCAGGGCCCCAAACGTGAAGCTTTAGAGAAAACCTGAAAGAATCAGGATTATGTTTCTTTTTCAAAAAAGTTTTATTACAAAATCAAAAATACAAAAATGTGTAAATAAAAAACAACTGCTATCCCCCACGGAGGAATTAGTTCAAAATGATTAAATAAGAGTTAGTTTACACTAGCTCCTGTCTTCTCAGAATCTCCCCAAGAACGAAGCCCCCTCGATCTGAGCTGCATCCTTTTATATCACTTCTGAGACTGCTCTAAACAATGTAAGAGTCACAAGTCATTCTCTCCTGACAGTTTAGGTCAAGGGGTCATTTACCAAATACACTTTTTTAGCTCTACATAAGACATTTAGTATCATTTCACTACATGCAGTATTCACATGAGGGCACAAAAGTTACATGCTGCACTCCTGGAATGAGAGCACAGGTCATAAATCTTCATATTGGTAGCAAATTGTGGATCTTCTTTCAGCATTCCTGAGAGCTCCTGGGTTCAGTTGGACTTTTTCTCACTCCATGCCAGTCCTTCTTTTCCCGCCAGAGGTGGAGTTAGGGGCGGGCCCAGGGGTGTGTCCATGGGTGGATCCACAGAAGCCAGCGTGTCTTTTGACCCTTTGCCTAGTTCTGTCCTCACCAGCAAGTCCTGAACTCTTGTCCTCTTGACCCTTGTGTGACCCTTGTCTCTGACCACTGTTTCTAAGCCTTGACTGGTTGCTCGGACTTGCAACATCCCCCATGAGGACGAACTGAGGCAAAGGACCATAAAAAGATAGAGCAGCAATGCAAGCTTTCATAAATCTAGCATCCATCTCACTCAGGAACGGCTGAACACTCAGACACCTAACTGTGGCCTCCACATCAACCCTCATTCTCATCATAATGCCATCATCAGCTACGGGTAAGCACAAGGTCCCTTTGCGGGTTGTTACATAACCTTTAAACTGCTTCCTTCCATCTGTGGGATCTTCGCCCAGAAAGAATAAAGATAAATCCATCACTGGAGCCTCTCCACGCGGAAGCGATCCCATCATTTGAGGTGGGAAGCTGGCGCTGAAAACCAAAACATGATTTTTCGTATCCAACAAAGGTGCGGTTCCAAAAGAGTTACAGACTTCCGGGCCGAACCATCCAGTCTTTACAGACAAAATATTCATAAACTGAAAGCAATCTATAATCTTGCCTTGACAAACAAAGTAACACCCCTTCTGGGATTTAATTCTCCATCTCATTTCTCTCCCAGGTGCAATTCGGACAGGGGAAGGAATGCCTGCTGGCTCACTACTTAGACAGACCATAGGGATTTCACGTATCACATCAGGACACGGGACGCATGTCGAAGCTGCCGTCATTACTGATACAACCTCTTCAGCCACGTCAGATGAGGGCGCCGTTGTCAGCTCCTCGTCGTGGGCCTGCTCAAGCAGGGCATGTACTCCCGGGGAGGACAACATTAGTATGTCGTCTTCCTGATCAGTCTCCCGCTTGAATCCCTTTTCCATTTGGTCTGGATGTACTGAATAAACCTGCAAGACACGCAGCGTTTATTCATCGTAGCATGTTCACACTGGAGCCCGATTGTCTTAGTCTGAGGCAATCCATCCCTCCCGTGATTCACGGTGCACAAATAGTATGCGCCATTCAGAGAGAAAACAGTTGATGGACCTGCGGAGGGGATTAATCCCTCTATGATATTCTGCCGAATCG
This sequence comes from Nothobranchius furzeri, assembly GCF_043380555.1. NCBI lineage: Eukaryota > Metazoa > Chordata > Actinopteri > Cyprinodontiformes > Nothobranchiidae > Nothobranchius > Nothobranchius furzeri. The sequence continues at coordinate 44,033,092 of NC_091754.1, read as the reverse complement.
AGTCCATCTGGAAGGAACATAAAATATGTTCCACATGAGATATATAACTCATTCCATGAAGCAATAAGTAACTGCATTACTGCATAAACACTTCTTAATTATAGGAGAAAATAGATCATCAGAAGCTGCAGGAAGAACCACACTACAATTCCTATCTGCAGGCATAGTTTTACAACAATAATCCTCACAACAAGTGTACACCAGTTATGAAATGTCTACAACATCTTAAAGACAAACTGGATAAAATAGTTACAAAATCCTGACATACCTCCAGATTCAGAGCGTCAATCAGCTCAGATTCAGGGTGAGTTTGATGAGCCATTTGTTCACCTCAAGTTACAGACTGACAGTTAAGGAGCAAGTGACACGCGGTGCAGAGAGGCCTGCACTTAAACAGGAACAACAAGAAGGGGGGCTAATACTCCCTCTACCTTGACACCTCTCTTCCCATCTTATCTGGATCTACCAGGTCCTTTCTCCTTTCTCCTAACAGCTTTCTTCCTGTCAACTGCCATTTGTTGTTTTTACAGGCCAAAATCATACCGATTATTAAAATAATCACCCCACACATTAATCCGAGAGCGCAGAGGGGCCAGAACAGAGCATCCCAGACAGGCCTAATGATGTGCTCTCTCACTCCTTTTACCAACATGCCCATTGAATCAGAAGTTCCTTGAATTACATTGTTAGAAACCTGCACTACACTGTCACTCATAATTTCATTCACACCACGTACTATCAGACTCACATGACGTAATGTGCCATTTATGCCATATGCAAAATAATCAAACCAGTCAGCTTTTTGCTGATCTAACGATCTTCGAAATGGTGAGCAAAAACCACTTCTCAGATCCCAATTTGGGAAATTTCTGAAGTTAGGAAACTCTTTGGGTGCATCAGGGTCAATTGTGAATCTTTCAGGTTGAGGATTTTTCCCTATTCTCGGTTCATTAAAACACACATGATGGTCTATGCCTAACCCGTTAAGGTAATTGAAATTGACCAGACTAAACGCTCCCCACTTCGTCGTTCCTGGCGCTGTAAATCCAGGTGGCACTAAGTCTCCAACTTTATCATTCATAATCATTATACGATCTAAAAGACCATTTCCTGTTTTTGTATCATTTACTTCCCAAGTATTTGTTTTATCAATAGAAAACCAATTTGTTTTAACTCGAAGTTGACCATGTTCCATCACAAGAGTTTTAGTTCCCACTAATTTTCTTTCAAAGGTTTCTGCTTCAATCCTTGTGTCCTGGGGGTAATAATCATATTTTTGCTTATTATATCCCTCTCCATACCAGTATGTCATAGGATATGTCTCGTACATTCCTTTTCTATAATATCTATAATCTTCTGGAATATCTCTTTGCATATAACCACGTAAGACTTTATAGCATAATTCTCCAGTTCCTAAAGTAGCTATGTTTAGATAAGGAGGCCTAGGTTTAAAAAACTCTCGATCTCCTAATGTGTCTGGACGCAGACCTCCAACTGTTAATCCATATAGTTGTGAATACCAAAAAATACACATCCTTCTAGTTAACCCTTTAGTATTATTACAGACTTCCACCTGACATCCTTCAAGCATTAAGGTGTAATTTCTAGCCCATGTGGGACTGTGATAAAAATCTTTCTTATGGGTTGGTCTAATCATTTCATTTACTGCTTCGAAGATGGAGTCTGCCTCAATTATACTATCAGGAGTAGCTGTACCTTTTTGATAATATGCTCCTGCGATCCTTATTCTAAGTGGCTCGCCTCCTTGCCATACAGCGCTATTATTCGCTTTCCTGGTTAAACAGAGTCTAGTTTCCTCATTCCATGCATGAAATCCTGTATCTAAGTTAGTGGGATCAGATTGATCCTTTTTCATCCATTGCACTACTTTTGGGTGTTTAAAATTAGGAACCTCATATACCCATTCTGTATAAAGAGTGTGTCGTATTGGATGCAGTTCCCATCCTTGTGGCTGAAGGCCTACCTCATTATGGAGGCAGAAAAATGTCCAGTTAAAATATGTACTATTAGTGGGAAGTATATAATTCTGATATCCTGTGTAGTTTGCATATTCACTATGACCTTTACGTAAGAGTCGAGCTAAGTCTGAAGTAGATCTCTTACCCTGCATACCGGGCTCTAGAAAGAGAGGAACGGTCTCTTCACCTTCCTCTGCCTCAGCCAGGGGGTCAGACATTGCAGGGGGTACTTTTGATAACCATTTAATCACATTATCTTTTACTTTCTGCCACATGTGACTCTCTCCTATCATGGACAAGGAATCATATTTTAGTGTTGTGTTAGGAGGGGGGGTCGGGCAAACATCTCTTCGTTCCCTCCCTCTTGATAATCTTTGATACCAATGCGTAATATTTCCTGTTTGCCAGGAACTTAAACTACTGTCTTTGGTCTGAAAACACCCAAATTCGATTCTACGAGGCCACCATCTTTCTATCTTTATCACTTTGAAAGTGGTGAAGTTGTGTCCCCATTCTAAATTATTTCTAAGGCAATATTTGTAAACCCACAACTCTACTTCACCTGAAGTTTGATTTAAGATTTTCTTTTTCCTCAATATTATCTGACAAGATCGATCAAGCTCTGTGGATCCTGTCTGATCCATTAAGACTGCCATATACTCCGCCCATGGGCCGGTCTCACCACACTCCGTGTTATTCTTCTCCTCCTGCTCTGCTGCAGAAAATGATGTCACGGAGGGTGTAGCCATGATCCGGTCAAATCCATTTTCTCCACAGGGCAAGCGCAGGCAGCCAGTTTTGTTCCCTGTTACACTACAAATCTTGAATCCAATCTGTGTTGCTATCATGCAGGTGGTTATATTCTCATTAAAATCTTCTTTGGGCCATAACAGCTTAATTTTGGATACATTCCAATTCCCTATTAATTGTTGCGGTCCTCCGTGAGTTATGTTATATGTCACTGAGGACACATGATACGTTCGGAGATATACATGTACCCCATATGCAATCGCTATACTTAATCCTATGAGGCTAAATTCAAAAAGGATAAAAAAGGCCCATTTAATCCATTTTATTATCCAATCCTTTCCTTTCGGAATATTTACATTTCTCTTTTTAACTTTGGGGTCAACTCCCGCCGGAGTTGCATACCTGACCACTTTTCGTTTTCTGCTGCTTTCCCTCTTATGCTTCTGCGTAGATAACATCTGTAAGACAGAAGCATAAAAATCAGCAGGAAATGAAAGCGCCCTGCTCTAGTTAGGTAAAGTCAGATTGGAGACCAGCCTTCTACGAGACATTATAGTGTGAGCAGTCCCATAAATCTTAGGCCAATATGCCTCTCCTCTCCGGGTGGTCACTATGTTAACAGCCGAGCTGCAAACGCGACCCGACAGGTCTATTACCTCTATCAAAGTTAACTGATAAGGCATGAACTTACGCTCCGCCCCTGGTCCCAGACTCTTCAGCTCAACCAGGTATGATGTAACACGCTTACGCATCCCTGGGGGCTCCTGAACAGACAATCCTGTATGCCAGTCCAGAGTCCCTGACAGATAAGTTCCCCATCTGTCGTCTTTATACTCTTGAGTTACCCCAATCTGTGTACCTGTTTCCCATGCATCAGCCAGCGTACCAAATTGTTGTCCTAATATCAAGCTCTTAATAGACTCAAATTTGGACCTAGCCTGAAGCTCTTCCAGTCCTTTTTCTCTGGTCTTGAGCTTGAACACAAATGGATAAGCTTCCACCCATAAATCTCTAACCGGCTTCACCAGGCTAGGATTCCTGAGCAGCTCTCCTACAAAAAACATACTTGGCTGGCTTGTCGGTAAGCAGGTAGTCAAAACACCATTCTTCGTGAAACAGCACCCATCTTTGATTTCACCTCTGTGGGTGCATTCACAGACCTGCCAGGAGATGATGCCTGGATTATTCCTCAAGCAGGTTCCGCAAAAACATATTTTAATGGGAGCAGACAGCTCCACCGCACCTGTATGCAAGTCTGTTCCTCTCTCCAGGTGAGTGGGCTTCTGCTCCCGGAGCCCCGACCATTTAATTAGGGTGCACAGATATCCGCATATCACGCATGTGCCCGGCATCAAGCCTCCCCATTGCGCGTAACGATACGCATTTGCAGATTCTATGAAGCCCGGAAACATAGCCACTTTACAATCTTTAACACAATCCCCCTTCGTTAGCAAAATTAGGCCCGTAGCACCTGAGATCTTACAAGTCATTTCTTCACTAGATTTTGGCCCAGCCATGACCTTTAATCAAGTAATTAATTAAAAAAAAAATTTTATTTATTTATTTATTTATTTATTTATTTTTTCAATTAATTACTTTTATTTTTCAGAGTTATTTTATAACTTGATGAGGGTGAACGCGCAAACCAGTGTCAGTTAAAACCACGTTCCCAGTTACGTCTTTTATTATGAAGGGACCACTTACGTTATGCTTAATGCAATCTCCTTTTCGAACCGGTCCTCTTTTGACCCAAATTCTTTCACCTTTCTGTAACACAGAGACGTGTTCCGGGTTAGTTTTTTTCTCAGTTCTTTTCAGTTTCGTCATATTAAGGATCACATTTAGTTCTGAAACTCCCTCCGGTGTATCCCATCGGGAGCTCAGGTTAGTCAGGATGTGATTTTTTATCGTCCTAACTGCTCTTTCTGCTATTCCGTTAGTGTGGGACTCGTAAGGGATAGAAAAAATGTGTCTTATCCCTCTCGATTCAAGCAGACAAGAAACTTTGTCATTCTTAAATTCAGGTCCTCCATCCGAACGGAGTGACTCACACGTGAGGGGCAGGTGTAGAGATAAGGCCATGCTGACCGTATTTCCTGTGACACGTTTCAGCGGTATTATCTTGCTCTGATCACCTGGTCCATTATCTTTGATAACCAAAAAGAACTTATGTCCGTTCACTCCTCTAGAGGCACATTCACCAACATCCGTGCTGAAATGCACCCCCGGCACATCACACATGATGGGCAAATGGTCATAAATCACGGGTTGAGCCCCTCCTTTTACTTTACACGACTCACACGTCGCTTTTACTCGTGCTGTTATTTCTTTCAGCTTTGGTACAGAAATATTTTCTTTTTTGAAAATCTCACGCAACCGTAATACTCCTACGTGTCTGTAATTTTTATGCGCAAATGTCACCAGCTCTTCATCAGCTGCAGCGCTCCTGTTCTGTAAAAACGCTGTGGGTAGAAACAAAGCGCGAGCTTGTACTAATTCATCCACTTCTGCGTTTCCGATCTCATCTTCGCTTTTTCCATTTGTATGGCTATTTACATGTGTCACCTGAATCTGTAATTTTTTCTTATAACACGATACTAAAGTCCACAAGTCAGCGTGTTCCAATCTCTCTCCATCAGTTTTCTGGAAATCTTTAGCTTCCCAAAATGCTAAATGATCATCCAGCCCGTCTTTAACGTATTTAGAGTCTGTGACCAATCTTACTGATCTGAGCTTCAGCTTACACGCGTCAGCAAGCGCCATGACAACGGCCGTCAATTCTGCAGTTTGAGCGGATCCGACAGTCTGTCCAGCTTGTTGATATTTCCTGTCCTTTAGCAGTCTCACAAACCCCCACTTACAGAAGTCTGCATCTGCTGTTTTCTTAGATCCATCAGTGTAGTAAACTGCCTCTGGTTTTATGGCTTTAACAACCTCTTTCCTGTCAGGCTTAAGTCTTGTTTCTCCTTCCACGTGAATCTGCGGGTTTGCCAATAACATCTCCCACTTTGCCCATCTGGGTAAAACGGCCCTCGCCTGTGGGAGGAGATCTTTCCGAAGTTCTTTAATCATATAATCAGTAGATTGAATTATGATTTTTTGCGATCCGGCCAGAGCGAACATCATATCTTTATGTTTCATCAGGGTGGTCAGCACCTTTTCGCTGGGCGTGTAACGGGTTTCTGTTGGTGCGAGTTTATAGCCTTTACATGTTATCAGACTCTTGCTGTCATAGTTCTGAAATAAACACTCTGTGAAATCCTGTCCTACAATCACTCTTACAGCTAACGGTTCATGATGCTCTCTATTCGAAAGATTCACTAGATTAGCACCTATTTTAACCATCACTGCTTGGTAAGTCTCAAGCTCCTGTGAGCTCAGTTTGCGGTTGTGCGTCACCAGTTTCTGACCCACTTTGGTTCTGAGACCTTTTTTAAGTGACATTATGGGATCAATGATGTTTCGAAAATCACGGACGTTGCTGGAAATGTACTGAAGCTGTCCGATTACACCTTCCAGCGTCAGTAAGTCATGCGGGGGTGTTATGTTCTGTAGATATGTGAAAGGTACCGCCACTGAATCTGACACCTCAAAACCTAAGAACGTAACTTTTGTGCGTCCTAGCTGGCTTTTCTTCAAGTTGAGTTTGAATCCTGCATATGTCAGTCTGGTCACCACCTCGTCCAAAGTTTTCAGGTGTTCGCTTTCACAATCATGCGTGAAAAATATGTCATCAATATATTGAACGACAGGTAAACCTTCCAGATTTGACTGTACGACACTTTGAAATTTATTCGCCGCATTTACCCATCCCATAGGTAGAACGCACCATTGAAAATGCTTTCCTTCAAATGTAAATCCAGTTTTAGCTCGACTTTCTTGCGCTAAAGGTACAGACCAAAAACCGTTAGCCAAATCGATGCATGTTTTATATTTTTTAATAGGCATGGTTCGGAGCTGCATGTATGGGTCAAAAGTTTTACGCACGTCGTGCGGAGTCACTCTATTTAAACCTTTTAAATTGTGTACCAGTCTGTAGGTGCCATCAGGTTTAGGAACAGCTTGAATGGGAAGACAGGTGGATAATGTATCTTTCTCTTCGATTATCCCTTTTTCTTTAAGCTCAGCGAGAGTACATCTAATCTCATCTCTTCCTTCTCTGATCGGATACTGCTTTTCCCTGGCAGGCATCGCTCCTTTAATAATGCATTGTTCTTTTACTCTGCCACAATCATTTTTGTGTGTAGCCCAATTACCTTTTTGGATTATTTCTCTGAGTTTGTGCGGGTCCAAACTAGTCTTCTCCAGTTGTTCTTTAATGAGACTATCCATATCTAATTCACCTAAAAAACTCACATGCAGTGCTGGGTCTTTCGTTATTTTAACCAAATCCTTTAAACTAATTAAGTTTTCTGCACCTTTTATGTAAAGAATTCCCTGTTCATCTTTATGAACTGCCATGTAACGTACAGAGCCGTCTGCGAGTATCACATTCTTGTATCCTATTTGTTCCATCGGATTATTTTCACGCTTTACTGATATTAATGCCCCGGTATCTAAAATGTATTTTGTATTTTCGTATTTTACTTTAAGCCACTCCCCATCCCAATGCGTATGAGATGAGAGCGCCTCAATTATTTCTACTTTTGTGGTGGCGGTCTTCTCTGATTGTGGTATTTCGCGTCCCAATCTTTGATTGATTGGATCAACTTCTCTTTCTGTTCTCTGGTCATCCGGGCCCACTCCTCCGGATTCGCTCTCCTGGGTCGAGCCACAGGGCAGCCGGGGGGTCCCATGAAAAACGGCCTTGCATTTGGGTCCATTTGGCCCCTGGTTCTCTGGTTCTGATTCGGTTCTGCTCTGGGTGGGAGTTGCCTCGGTTGAGAACTCACTGATTGGCTCCCTTGCTGTTGGTGTGGAGGGGGCAGAGGGGATGGTATCTGACCTTTCAATCTGTTTCCGGCCTGCCGTCCTAATTCGTTTTTTGACTGCTTAAATTCCCTCGTGCGATCCCACGCCTGCGCTTGTCTGATTTTTTCTGCAGGGGAGAGATTAGGCCACATCACAGCCATCATTAATCCCCCGGGCAGATCAGCTAAAAGTTTTTCCTGCTGTACTTGGGAAAGCCCTGCGATTGTTCCTAAACACCCAGCTAATGTAACTTTTCCTGTACTGATTTCAGCGCTTAAAGCTTTCCTCCGTCGTTCACCAGAATCCTCACCGATCCCTCTGGGAGAACTCTCCGCCAGGGACATCAACGAGGCTCCTGGGGTTAAACGCAGATCGTTCTTTAATGCTATAACCTGAGAAATTTCTGGACTTGAAAGTTGTTCAATCGTCATACCTCGATCCTGAAGCCGCTGTACATACCCAGCGTCTGTCTCACCCGATGCTCTTTGTGGCAGAATGGTATGATCAAAATGTCCTAAGCTTACTCTTGACTGTTCCTGAGCTGTTTGCCAATATGGGAAATATTCCTGTTCTAGGATTCTCTCTTTAGGCATTGGATTAAGCTGTCCTCCCTGCGGAGTGCTTCGGTTTACATCCAAAGGTTGGGAGGGGCTGCACGGCGAGTAGCAGTGAGTTTTCACTGCCGAATCTCTAGCCATACATCCACCTCGATAAAAATCATATCCTTGGCCTAAATAAGCATGCTTAAAAGGTTGCCCCCATCCTGGTTGCAACATGACTTCTTCCCTACTTTTTGCTGCTTGAATCGCTGAAGCCGTGAAGCCATCTACAGGGTACCAGTCTGGAAAAGGATTTTCTGCTTCTTCTCCTGCATAATTCTGGTCTCCCTCTGTATTAATTGCAAACTGGCCTCGTCCTGGTTCTGGAACCGGTCTAACTGGGCCTATGTTAGGAGGTGCCTGAGGGTCATAATATTTCATCTGTACTGGACGGCTTTTCTTATTTAGTCCTCTAATGCCATAAACCATAGGATTTGTCTCATCTCCTTTTTCTGCTCTCTGGGGTTGCTGCTCTACATTTTCTCTGTTCTCACCTTGCTCATGGGCTGTAACTGGGGATAACCAACTCACTTTTTCAGGTGTTTTGCCTCCAGGGATCCGAGTGCTGCATTTTTGATGGGATTCGCATTCTGACCTGAGCGTCCCTTTGGGTGTGCCACGCACCACTAGTTGGGAACCCTGTTCTTCCTCCGATTCAGCCTCACTCTCGCTGCTTCTGTCTCTGGCCTCAAACCAATGTTTGACTTTCTTCTCTACTCGCGGCAAGGCTGACTTATCCACTAAAATTACGACCGGGATGTCTCCTAGCCTGCTAGAGGCTTCGGAATAAATCACCAAACCTGCGCCATATGCTTCAGTTATCCGACACACCTGGGGTTTGTTATTAAGCTTAAACACTAGCCGTCGCGCTCCTAAATCCAAGGCTTCTGACACCACCCGCTCCCAAGCTTGGTGAAAAGAGATGTCGGGATTATGAGGGTCTACGTTAATTATGGAAATCGCGCTGACACGACCTTCCAGATTCCCTAATTGCTTGTCTAAGAGAGTAGTAATTTCTCCAGCTTCGTAATTACGATCTACCAGCGGAATCATAGAACTTCTGCTTTCTGCCCCTAAAAGTCTCCTCAGAGAACTTAATGAGGACGTGGTACTGGCAGAACTTTGTGGATCTTTCAGAAAGATCAACACATCTTCTTCTCGGATCTCCGCATCTATTTTCTCGCCTGACAAAATTATCACCGGTTCTTGACCTATCATAACATGATTCGGAGGAGCCGCGGGACTATGCGGTTCTAACGGGGGAAAAGGAATTGGGTTTGGAGTCCTTTCAGCTCCTGACCGTTTCTGAGTCTCGTCTTTGTCCCACGCAGCAACATGCTGTTCAGTGGGCGGTCTCTCCGCTCCTCTCATGGGCACCTGAGAAGGGGTTTGTACATGTAGAAACGGGTTCCACTGCGCCGGCCGAACCGCGTCAGGCGGGTTCGGTGGGGGTGGAGGAAATCCGCTCTCGGAACCGGGGCTCACAGGGAATTCCCCGCGGAGCGCTGGATACAAAGGGGGCGCGGTCGGAACCGATTGGGCTTCATCCCAGGAGGCCGACATTTCAACTGCAGCTCGTCTCCGGTACATTTCCGCTTGGAGCTCCGTGATCCCCAGTCGGTTACATAACGCCTGTCTCATTTGAATTGCCTCATTTTTGCTTCTAGATAAGAAGTAAATTGTTCTACTATTAGCCCGTTGAACCACGAACTCCGCCATAGCAGAGTACATCGCTCCCTGATCACATCGGTACTGCCCGACTCCAAATGGAGTGAGAACTAAAGGTTCCGGTCCAGTTGGTATTTGCTCAAGCAATCCCAGAAGGATCTCATACTGCTCGCCCGTGGGGAGTTTCGCTGGATTTTCCCAACAACACCACGCTATCTGATTAAAAACAGGATCATTTTGTTGTTCTGCTAGAATCACCAAATCACCCACTAACGGAAATACATGATTATTCTTTACTTGAGTTTCAGCATTCGGACAGTGCTCCGCTGCGGCTTGAGCCGTTTCGGCCATGTTCTGAAAGCTCCGGTTACAGGATACTGCTAAAACGCTTTGTGGTTCACCTTGAAATGTCGCTATTTCTCCGGTGACAAATCTCACATTAAGGAGAACATTTTCCGGTTTTACCGTTAAAGATCTATCTGCCATGGCTGGTTGAAAGTTTCTCTTTTTTATTATTTGTTTTATTTTTATTCGTTTTCACGTCTTATTCTTTATTCTTACTCTTTATTCCTTTTTATTTTTTGCCTAGCTTTTATCCTTGGCTTTTCTTACGTCGGAAAGCCGTGATTTCTTTATACCTCTTTGAGTTAATCGTCCGTTCTCCCAAATTTCTTTCCTTTTCGAGAAATTGGTGCGGTTTTCGCTCCAAGGTTATAAGCGTATCAGGTCCATAATGCGCAAGCTTTTATCAGCCTAAAAGACATAGTTCTACGTCGAATAGTCCGGTATCTAATATTTGAACCTTCGCCGATTAGCCCCACGTTGCAGGCGCCATGTCGCGTGCCCGTCCCATTTACCGGTTCCTTTAAAACCCAGTTCCGTTAGAACTTATGAGACGGTGCATCCATCAGGGTTCGGGGGTGTATCGACGAGTATAATCGTACTAGATCCGGGTTTGGACTATCTAATTAGAATCTTGTCTTTTATTTTAAAGGTGAAATGACTTGCACGAATAGCCAGCCCCAGGGTACTACACTTCTTTTAAACTCGTTACCTTTTGGTTAAGATACTAGAGAGAAGTCTGGAGGCAAGCCAAGCCTCTCAGCAATTGTTTGGATTACCCGGAATTAATTGCGCCTCTAACAGCTTATGTGGGAGGTTGGTAACTATAAAATGATTTATGCTAGTTGATCAGGCTATCATAAGTTTATCAATTTATTTATTAATCCAACCTTCCAGCTGATTAGAGACTTTTTCAACCTGCAATCAGAGCCAAAATAACCTCGAATATTTTGCTTTTATCGCCCTTAAGACAACTCGTTACTCGCAAGGAGGGAGAAGTTAAAACTTCCCTTATCTTAAGGTTTCTTTATATTATTCTGTTATAAACTGTAAAGTAAGTCCTGATAATTCAGAGACCGATCTTCGACATGCTTACCTCTGTGCAATTTATGGCCAGGGCCCCAAACGTGAAGCTTTAGAGAAAACCTGAAAGAATCAGGATTATGTTTCTTTTTCAAAAAAGTTTTATTACAAAATCAAAAATACAAAAATGTGTAAATAAAAAACAACTGCTATCCCCCACGGAGGAATTAGTTCAAAATGATTAAATAAGAGTTAGTTTACACTAGCTCCTGTCTTCTCAGAATCTCCCCAAGAACGAAGCCCCCTCGATCTGAGCTGCATCCTTTTATATCACTTCTGAGACTGCTCTAAACAATGTAAGAGTCACAAGTCATTCTCTCCTGACAGTTTAGGTCAAGGGGTCATTTACCAAATACACATTTTTAGCTCTACATAAGACATTTAGTATCATTTCACTACATGCAGTATTCACATGAGGGCACAAAAGTTACATGCCGCACTCCTGGAATGAGAGCACAGGTCATAAATCTTCATATTGGTAGCAAATTGTGGATCTTCTTTCAGCATTCCTGAGAGCTCCTGGGTTCAGTTGGACTTTTTCTCACTCCATGCCATTCCTTCTTTTCCCGCCAGAGGTGGAGTTAGGGGCGGGCCCAGGGGTGTGTCCATGGGTGGATCCACAGAAGCCAGCGTGTCTTTTGACCCTTTGCCTAGTTCTGTCCTCACCAGCAAGTCCTGAACTCTTGTCCTCTTGACCCTTGTGTGACCCTTGTCTCTGACCACTGTTTCTAAGCCTTGACTGGTTGCTCGGACTTGCAACAATGACAGATACAAAAGACATTACTGGCCCTCTAGCTCACTAACCCCCAAATTCCACTACCTCCGCTCCGCTCCGGTCCGCCCCCGCCTTCCGCAGCCGCTCGCTTCCAAACTCAAATTTTACTATACCCGCTCTACAACGGCTCCACTCCGGTGCGGAGACCTGAGGTGGGCAAACAAGCATGCGTGGGATTTTCGAGATCTTGCGATACAGTCCGAGCAATAAACGTGGAAGTTATATCCAAACACCCGTTGTGTGGGAGAAGCATCGGCATGAACTGTTTAATCTGCCCATCATTTGTGTTGAGAGATCAGCAGTGTTTGGATCAACAAAGGGTGACTATTTTGATAGTGGAAACTGTATTTATGGCTTACTTTTGTGCATTTAAATTTCAGCCGCCATTGATAGTTGTTAAAAGTTGTTAAATCTGTGCATATGAAACAAAAAACGCCTTTTGTTTATCGATTGATTGTGAAAAACGGAAGTTGTGCTTGCTCCTTTTCCTGTTGGGTGGTTGTGATTCCTGTCCATTGACTGCGGAGGTGCTCCGGCGTCCGGCAAAAATAGGATCGATTCTATTTTTGCCGGACGCCGGAACAGAGGGCGGCACACTGCGCCGCACTGCCGGAGCACGGCCACAGTAGTGGAACAGCTCTGATTAACTGCAACGGGACCGATTTTGCTCCGGAGTTCGTGTCGGAGCGGAGCGGAGGTAGTGGAATTTGGGGGTTAGTTAGACGTCGGACTCTTGTGCTGAAGATCGGGGTTTGATTCTGGATGTGAACACAATTTATTTAGTTTATTTTTTACATTAATAGTATATTTTTTTACAGTAAGATGCCCACATTTTTATTTGAGACTCACCGAACGGCATTGAATTCACAGATAAAAAAGATGTGGGTTCAACTTTCATTTTGGAATAATTTTTCAATCAAGGGAAGGGAAGCTCTGTGAAGCTGACGGACTGATACATCTTAAACCTTTGTCAGCTGTGCTGAAGAGAAAGGTACAGAACCAAATTATTTAATTAATTAGCTGTGCGTTCTCCTGTCCTCTGTTCTCCGGGCCACACACACACACACACGGGACTGTCTCAGCTGTTATTTTCGTTAAGGAGTGTGCACGTACACCATGCGCGCCTCGTGCACAAGCCTACTATTGACGCTGCCGTTACGCTTTTGGCCTGAGGGGGCAATTGCGAGCATACAAATTCAAAACTCCGTAAAGTCCCTTTAAAAAAGACAAAAGTTGGTTTCAGGGATGTCCATTGTAAGTTCCTGTAGCTAATGCCAATAATAATTAAGACCTATGCATAAAAATTATGCATAAATAATAATACATATTTACTTATCAACCCACTGAATTTGATATCTGGCATTTTACTTTCAGCATGTGCTTCTAAACAGAAAAACATTTTAAAAAGGATTTGGATAAGGCATACACAGTCATGAGAAGGGAACTTGAAAACACCAGAAGAGAACAGAACCATGTGTAGCGTACCAAAAGGCCAAATATTTCATCAACAATGATACAACAAGATGAGCTGGTGTACCACATCATATCTGTCTGGTCTCCAAACCAGAAAAGCACTGCTCATCAAACTTGTTACCAAATAAGTGAGCCATAATAAGTCCTCCTAGCTCCCCTATCTTATCTGGAAACCCAAGGTCTCATGCAGAAGACGAGATTTTTACTCTGAATTAACCGTATCTTTCTTGTCAGAAATGAATTTAAAACTCCATCTTCTGTTGAATGAACAATATGTTTAAATCCAAAGTGTTTGATTAATGTGACCTATACTTTACAAAATAAATGTTTTTCCTGTAATGATTCATTTCGGATCTTATATTACACCAGATAAGTTATTGTTGATTCTAGTAATTTAATCTATCAGTATATTCACATATCATAATTTTATTAATGAATACCATTTTAGCTCCACATAACTGTATAACATTTCCACTTCACACTAATGGGCTCGACACACGGGAGGCGACATCGCCTCTCCTCCATTCATTTTCAATGAGACATGTGCGACAAAGCATAATCGCGGGTCTCCCTCCTACCAAGCGAAATGCGAAAAACGTGCATGTGAAAATTTGCCCTCGTGCACGTGACGTGCACAGGCGACCCAGCGACGCGATCCCAGAAAGTTGAAACATTTTCAACTTTTCATCGCTGTCGCTCAGACGAGGACCAATCAACGGAGGTTTCATTCACTGACCAATGAGCGGACAGGATGCTCCGTACATCTCCGAGCAAACATGAAGGAGAAGTTGATTATTATTATGTTTTATATAGTAAAATCAGAAGTAAGATTTCACATAACTCTAGCAGCACCTTGTGAAACATATCTACCACTTTATTAACTCTGAACAGCTTAAATAACCTTAATTCCCTCTAACCTGGCGCAGCCAAACAAAACAACGAAAGTTTCAATTTCGCCATGGAACAGAACGCGTAGACGGCTTTGCCGCTGGCCGCTGCCGTGGATCGCCTCCCGTGTGTCAGGTAATAAAAGCGACGGCGACAAATTTAGCTGATTGCGGTCGTTTGTCGCCTCTCGTGTGTCGAGCCCATAAGAGTTAACCTCAAAGTATCTAAGTGAGGGAGTGATTCTCATTTTCATTTATTTTTTCATAAAGCACCTTCTACCACCTTCTACTAAAAATCAGTAAAAAGGAAAACAAACAAATAAATGCAGTTAAAAACTGGGTAATATAAATGATAAAAATATAAAAGCCAGTGTCAATGTTGGGGGAAAGTTAGCCACAAAAAGTGGGTTTTAAGGCGTGATTTAAAATCCTGAAGAGAAGGCGCTTGCTTCACTCTCGGGGGACCTCATTCCACAATGTAGGGGCCATTACTGAGAAGGCCCTGTCACCCCTTGATATCAATTTAGAATAGGGAACCTCCAGCAGACGGCTCTCTGGTCTTTGGTAACACCCGTTAAACTTGTCAAATTCGGATTAGTCTAAATTTGTCTGCAAACAGTTGATTAAAACAGGTATCACTTCCTGATCCCTCAGTTCTTCAGCCAGCTCTCGATTAGGCAGATCGGGTGAGCAAGCATTTGGAACCAATCTCTCTTTTGACAAAGGTCACAGTCACTCTACAACGCCTGCGAGTGATATCAGACATTACAACACCTCAGACGTGGAATGTCTAACCTGCATAACCTGGCTGAATTTCATGGCCGATGAAATCTGAATTCAGAGGGAACTACGACTGAGATTCCTGTAGCAACGGCGCCCGTGGCAGTTGGTTGAACTCGGCACTCATGCTGCCTTCCCTCTGGACCACTGAAAGCGACAAGGATATTGTAGAGTCTGCCTGATTGTGTTGGATGGTTTTATGAATAATCTGTAGCTTGTGGGCTGCATGGTGGCGCAGTGGTTAGCACTGTTGCCTTGCAGCATGAAGGTTGCAGGTTCGAAACTCGGCTGCGGCCCTTCTGCGTGGAGTTGCGTGTTCTCCCCATGCATGCGTGGGTTTCCTCCGGGTACTCCAGTTTCCCCTGCAGATCACAACATGCCCTATAGGTTACAAATTGTAAGTCGCTTTGGATAAAAGCGTCTGCTAAATAAATAAACAAACCATAAATTCAAACTGATTTTAAAACCCAGACATCACAAGATCTCTCAGATACTTACAACTTTCAACCCCGTTCCAAATGTAACAGCCCTACTCTTAGCTCCACCTCTTTTCTCAATTTTAGATTGTCTGGGCGTGACTCAAAAAGGTGTCAATGTTCACTCAAAAAATCTGTGCTGGGAACCTCCCATTTTTGGCTTCAACCCGCCCCCCAGCGGAGCGATGGGCGGGCTATGTCCATATTTTCATATGTGATGGATCAATAAATGCTGCTGTCTGATTGGCTGATCAGGTATTTGTGTTAACAAGCAGTTAAACAGGTTGCCTAATAAAATATGCTAAGAGGAACTGAAAGCCATGTAATTTTAACCTAAAAACGCCCAACCAACTGATCCAGGTCCGTTCCACATGAAGATGAAAATACTTCCCCATATATCCTCACAAACTGTTAATAAAACTATCATTTCAGGATTAAAAGCAATATTAGAATATTAAATCTAATAAGTTTCCTTTGTACATTTCTGATATGTTTGTAATACAGAACCAGAGGAGCATCCTCTTAACTCTTGTTTATTTTATTTTCCTTAACCGACATAATTCACATTCATCTGAATCCTGAGAGTGTGGTGACTGCTCAGTGAGGAGCCATTTCAAAATCTGTCAAATGAGTATTTTTTTATTATTGTAGCATTAGCTCATAAAGCCAGGACTCCATAATAATTCAAGACAGAGCTTTTAACACTCAAATGAGTTCTGTATCTTAATAGGTTTCCCGTCATTTTCTCCTGCATCCCATTGTCTTCACTGAAGCTCATCTCCAGAGTGCTGATCTGGTTCCAGTTCTTTGCTCTTTGCTGCTACGACCATTAAACTCACAAGGGCCTGACCATGTTGAGAGTGAATTAATCATGTAAAACACAGAAATAAGAAATAACAGGGACATGAAATGATGACTATATTTATTCTGTCATAGTAATGCAAAGCTCTTTTGTACTAAAAAACAAACAAGAAAAAGCAATTGCTTTAGAAAAAATTCCCAGAAATGAAGGCAAGAACGACTTTCCATCAGCAAAGGAGTTCTTATTATAGAGTTTTTGATGTTTGATTTCTTTAGATCAGTGATGCCCAACTCCCAACCCAAGCTCAAGTCGTGCTGCTCACAACCAAACATGCTTGCATTCTTACTCATTTCCAGTAGGTGGCGATAAATTTAATTGAACCGATATAAATTTCAAAATCTTGCATTTTCTAACTGAGCAAGATTTCATATCTTAGCTCTCAAAGATTGTAATGCTTCCATATACTCTGGTCTCCCTCTAATCTGCTGGTGAAGGCTTTAAGTCATTCAGGTCATGGTAATCCAAAGGAGTTTGAATACCATACAAACCATTTTATTTCAGTTCAATTCAAATTCAAAAATACTTTATTAATATTAATATTTAAACAGCATGTGAGCTGACCAACGCACTGCACAAAGAGCAGTTCTAAAAAGATTATTTAAAACAGTTAAAAACAGTGAATAAAGACAGATAAAAAAACTAAAAGCAATTTAAAAGGGGGAAAATCAAAACAAAAAGGTGTCATTGTTCAAAAACCAAAGTAGAAGTGGGTCCTCAATCATGACTTGCAGACAGCAACAGATGATGATTGCCTGTTACGCCCAGTCTAGGAGAAAATACATAAATATGTAAGATGGTACCCAAATTATTTACATGAATGTACAATAAGTTTAACCCTCACATAAACAAAGACTGCATTACCTTCAAGGTGAATCAAGGCCAAAATAACAAACAAAACTATCTAAATCCCAAGACTCTCTGGCTAAGTCCTTACCAAACAAAACAGAAAAATAAAGACATCAACTAAACCTAACTCCCTGTCTAAACAGCAACACAGGTGAAAAAGAAGGTCAAACGAAAAGGCAGTTCACGAAAATAAACAATCAATGATGAACAAGAGTCTACTTAGACCTGCAGAAAACAACACACAACAATACAACATGATCAAGCTATCACTGTGTCAACCTGATGAGGAAATATAAAATCAACATTGTTTTACTGAACAATCACACGATAATAAACCACAGTGCATTAAGTGCCAACCACAGCCTTAAGACATGTGTTGAAAATGCCCAAGTCCATACTTATGAGAGCACCATGTGAGCACCTGTGTGCGTACATGCGCATGTGTATGTAAGGTTTCTCTATAGGAGCGTCCAATAAAGAGTGTGAGTGGCCACAGATCTGCCCCCCAAAGATGTGTAGGAGATGGAAGGAGTTCCAAGTCCCAGAGATCCAGGAACTGTGCCAGAGTGCAGGGACCCCAGGGAGACTGCAACCAGAAAAGCCCCAGCCCCTCTCGAGAGTTGCAGAGGATTTTCCCAGGGGACCACAACCACTCCATCATTATTGATGGAACACAGGACATCACTGGGACCGAACAGGAATCTATCTGTCTTCGCTATGTTGACCACGACCTTATTCCTCATGAAGAATTTCTTGGTTTATATGAAGTGTCGGTCACAACAGGACAAAACATTGCAAATGTGGCCAAAGATGTGCTGCTTTATCTCATTTTGTCTCTTGATGGACTCCGGGGACAGACGTATGATGGAGCAGCAAATATGTCTGGAAAATATGCTGGTGCACAGGCCTATCTTACACAAGCACGACCACTGGCACTGTTTCTACACTGTGGTCCTCACTGTGGTAATTTAATAACACAGGCAACCTGTGCAGCCTCTTCTGTTGTCCGTGATGCACTGCAGTGGGTCCATGAATTGGCATATGTTTGGACTTTCAGGAAAGTTCAAGACCATTTTCTGCAACATTGCAACATCTGAACATGGATCTTTTACTACACTGAAGCCACTGTGTCCTACACGCTGGACTGTGCGAGTTACAGCAGTCCATTCAGTCCACAAACAGTATGAAGCAGTGTTACTCAGTTTGGAAGAGATGGCTTCAACTGGTGGCTCTGAAACAGCTACAAAGGCAAATGTCTCCTTGACAGATTCCAGAAAGGGAACACAGTGCTTGACTAAATCTTGCTTTGGAAGTTCTTGAGGAAATAGAATACCTCAATAAATCCTTACAGAAGCAAACAATCACAGTTGCAGGGATGCAGGCTGCAGTACATTATGTCAAGACAGCTCTGCAAGAGAAACGAACAGAAGAAAGATTCCAACAGATCTTTGAGAGTACAAGACAGCTGGTCACCTCACTAAACATCAACCCCATTGAAATGCCTTGTATCCGCAGGCCACCAAAATGCCTAGCTGGTGAAGCTGCAGCACATTGCCCAGCAGCCTCTGTTGATTACTTCAGAAAGGAGTTCTTCAAGATACTTGACACAGCAGATGTGCAATTCAGAGAGCGGTTTCATCAAGCAAGCCTTGAAGTTCTTCAGAAGTTGGAGAGTGTACTCATAACTGGAAAAAGTGATGCCATTGTGGACCAGAATCCAGAGATTAACAGGAGGATGTTGGATGTGCAGTTAGCCATGTTGAAGTCAAAGAACACATACATATCAAGCACAGACGCTGCAGACATCCTGAGAGGCATGCTGCCTGAAGTCAGAGGTCTTTTTGATCAGGTGGAGATCCTTGTGAGGCTGTTATTGGTTGTTCCAGCATCATCTGCTGACGCTGAGAGAAGCTTTAGTGCACTGAGGAGGCAGTGGCAGTTTTTCACGTACACCAAGAAAGAGTTGATGCCTTGGACAGGAAAAAACTCTGCCAGGAATTTACCTCTGCAAATGATCGAAGACAACATTTGTTTGGAAGCTTTGTTTAAGTTGGTAATGTAGGAATGTTAATAGTTAACCGTCTGTTGTTGATGTTCACTTCATGTTTTTTTATCGAAAGTTTGATCTTCTTCCATAACTGCTAAAAACAGAAATGGCGCTCTGAGTCAGTTTGGTGCTGGTGATCCAAACATTTGAAATCATTTCATTTCATTTTTACATTTACTAGTCTGCTAATCCATCCATTTATATAACCTGACTTATTGAGTTTTCTCTTGAGTATAGTCAAAATATTTCAGGATTTCCACTCATTTTTACACAAAAGAGAGAATTCTATGTAAACGAGCTCTATTGACCAGACATTCTATAAATAAAAGTGTGAAGTTTGTGATAATGAGTTGTGGTGAAGTTAACCACCAAGGTACAACACAAAGCTGGGTAATTAAAATTTATGCTACATGTTTTATTACCAGTCAAACCATGAAGGGAACAGAGAAATTAAAAGTAACAATAAGAAACTTGAAAAACTACCAGAAACAAAGTGAACTGAACTTGAAAACAGTGTTAAATAGTTTTATTACATTTTTGTTAAGACAGTATGTAAAAGCTACTAGGCTGTAGTGTTATATAACACTATATAGACCCCTTGAATATTATTATTTTCATCGGGGTACTCGTGCACAAGCACAGTTGCTGGAGGACATTACCATGACACCATTAGTTTTTGTAGATTAACAGATTCTTCATTCATTCTGACGAGCTCCGTAAGCTGAAACACAAATCAAACATCAGAGCTGCTGATTCTGACTCCCAAGTCCTCTCCCACAAAATGAACAAATGGCCAGATCTCAGGAGGGACCGTTTATGAATAAATCATTTTTATACTTTTGACTAGGCCTGGGACAATAACAAATTTTGCTGGACGATATATTGTCCAACAAATTTTTGATGATTAACAATATCATTGTCAACATTATTGAGACCAAAATAACCACTAATGTAATGTTAATAAATCATGATAATGCAAGTACAACCTTTAAAATGCAACAAATAAACGTTTATTTAACACTGGAATGTCCAGAACCAGAACTTCTAAATTAATAAAAATAACAAACAAAAATAAAATAAAAAAGGACTCTCACTCCCTGTTAGAAAATGTTGCACCAAAAACAATTAAAAAGACCCAAAAAAATAAATACATTGTCAACAGCCAAAACTACACTTCAATAATGATAATAAATTAAAAACAATAACAGAGTTGTACATTTCTTAACTTTGATTATATATATATATATATATATATATATATATATATATATATATATATAGAGAGAGAGAGAGAGAGAGAGAGAGAGAGAGAGAGAGAGAGAGAGAGAGAGAGAGAGAGAGAGGATGGAAAAATTATTGAGTTATTTTTCATCTATCGTACAATTAATTGATTTATTGATTATCGTCCCAGTCCTGCATTTGACTTACCTGACGAGCTCAGTAAACACAAAATGAATTACATTAATGACTAGCCGCTCTGAATACAGAACACATTTTGTGTAATTATCTCAAAATAAACAAATTAACCTGGTTAGAAAGGCATACAAGTCAACAGATGGCTATAACTTGTTCAAGTCTGGACATGAGGGGCAGATATTTAACTTTCTTATTCTGTCATGAGATTTTGTCTCCACAATGTGGGTAGGTGGTTTATCCACTTGACTTTGGTGATTTTATCAGCTGGAAACCTGTAAAATGTTCCATTACAGTCTTTCTTTCATTTATGAAAAACTTTGTTTCGAGCTGTGTCATCCCAACACGGTTAACGAGAAACTTTTGCACAGAGCAGTGATGGGAATAACACCATTTAAAATAATCGCGTTACTAAAATTTTTTTTTTCGTTCAGTATAGAGCAAACTAATTAATTACCGTCTTCTTTTATCGAAACGTCGTTTCTGTTACTGATAAGGAAATGCATGCGTTAAGGAGTTAGAGGCAGTTGTTTAAGCTGTCATCAGCTGATCAGAAGCTAAAGAGGCAGATGTTTTCATCCAAGGGCATCACGGCCGTGAAGAACGAGGAAGACGTGATGAATAGTCTACGTCTGCAGACCCGCAGATTCGTTGCTGCAGGTGGGAATCAGGGACTGTCATCACTTCGTTTAGGATTCAAGAACCGGTCAGGTTTGCAAACAAATAATGAGTCTCCGATTCTGAACTCTGAAATGTGCGACAAGGTTACTTCTGTGTCATGTCTTTATCTTAGCCTTTGTCTGCTAGTGTGATGACCTAATCCAGTAAACATACTTAGTATCATTGAAAAAGATTCATGAAACATTTCCTCATTTATAATTATACATGGCAATATTTAGTGATTATTAATTACAAAATCTTAGTTGTAAGATCTTCTTTTCTTCAATGATTATTTTGAATTATAAAATGATCACTTTTAATTATGAAATCTTCTTTTCTTCTGGGAATAAAAGTTTCTCTTGTGAAGGATCCTGGAAAAGAATGATACTGTCATCTTCCATTATCTGATGAAGCTTCAGTTCAGCTGATGAAGTCATCTGATTAAAGAGCCTGCGTGCAGACATTCCGTCTCCTGTCAGGGTAAAATACAGCAGAACGTGTGTAGCCAGGGTTATTTGCTCTGGCCGAGCATATGAACCGTGGGATCTCAAAATCAGTCCATTTGGTGACGTTACACTGTCAACACGCACATTAACAGAAACTGAACAGAAAGTCTTAAATCAAGGATTAAACTATGCAGTCACACCCAAACAAATACCAAAAGAGGAGTTCATTTTAGCCACAGAAATAGCATGTAAAAAAAAAAAGATGAGGGGAAAGAAGCAGGCTAAGAAATGAGGTTGCAGGCATTTTTAAGGCCGCAAAGTTACATCAAAGTAACATCACAAGAGAAGAACAAAAAGCCACAAATGCTCTAAACAAAGACATCAATAACAGTCCTACCAGCGCAAAAAGGGATCACCACAGTAATAATGGATACGGAAATATATGAACTGAAGATGGAAACAATGTTTAAGGACAGTAACACATACGAAATCATGATAAAAGACCCAACAGAAGAAAAGAAATTAACATTATAAAAACTATTAAAACCACTAGTTGAACACAATAAAATAAGCCAAGATGCTTATAAGCACTTAGTACCAACAGCCAGTGTGACCCCTCAGATCTATGGCACTCCAAAAATCCACAAAACAGACACCCCACTGCGCTCCATAGTGGACATCATCGGATCAGTCACCTACAACCTATCAAAAACCCTGGTGGAGATCATCCAGCCTCTATTAGGACTATCAGAACATCACTGCAGCAATTCAAAACAACTGGCTGAAGAACTCTAAACAATGAAAATAGAAAAAAAAATGACATCTTCATCTCACATGATGTCATTTCACTATTCACAAAAACACCCATAGAGGTCACGCTACACATTAGTACATGAACACCTACAAATGGACAGATCACTGAAGAACCGGACAAATCTCACAGTAGACAACATATCCACCCTGTTAGATTTTGCTGCCAAATCCACATATTTTCAGTACAAAAATAAAATATTCAGACAAAAAGAAGGTTTCGCCATGGGAGACCAACTCTCAGCCATAATGAACGGGTTCTTCATGGAGGATTTGCAAGAAAAGGCCATTAACACAGCACCTGAACACATCAGACCCATATTCTGGAGAAGATACGTCAACGACATCTTGGAAATAATAAAAACTGGACACACACAAGAACTCACAGACCACCTGAACACGGTCGACAACATAGGAAACATAAAATTCACATATGAAGAGGAAACAAACAAAACAATAGTGTTTCTGGACATGAACATTCACCACACAGACAACGGCAACATAAAAATCACAATATACAGAAAACCCACACATACAGACCAATATCTGCTCTGGACAGCTGAACACCCCACGGCACACAAAATATCAGCAGTCAGAACATTATACGAACGGACCAGCTTCATTACAGATGACTAACCCTCTGTCAGTATCCAAAATGGGCCATAGAAAAGGAAAACAACAAGTCAAAGAAAATCAACAAAACAGAGAGACCAAAAAAAGAAAACAAAAACAAAGACCAGACCACAAGCACATGGACACCGTCACAATTCCATGTATCTGGGGAGTCACAGAACGTATACAAAGGGCCATGAAAAAACAACAAATCAACACAACCATCAAACCTCGCATGAAACTCAGACAGCTACCAGTACACCCCAAAGACAAAATAGAACCAGACAAGAAATGCTATGTAATCTACGAAATACCCTGCATGTCGTGCAATAAAACATACATAGGGGAAACTGGCAGAACATATGACACAAGAAGAAAAGAGCATCAGAAAGAATGTGAGAAGGAAACAACAAAGACTCACAAGGACTACAAAGAAAAAAGCAGAGGAGCAA
Organism: Nothobranchius furzeri; assembly: GCF_043380555.1. Lineage (NCBI taxonomy): Eukaryota > Metazoa > Chordata > Actinopteri > Cyprinodontiformes > Nothobranchiidae > Nothobranchius > Nothobranchius furzeri. Next base: position 44,009,221 of record NC_091754.1, on the reverse strand, counting down.
ACCCTCAGGTCAGCCATCTCTGATCACTGTAAATGAAATAATCCCATCATGAACTGGGATCAAATTATCAACACGGAGAACAACCGGTTCAAACGTTGGGCCAGGGAGGCAATAGAAATAAGGAAACGGGAACATTGGAACATGAACAAAGACCAGGGGGCCTATCAGCTGTCTCGCACCTGGGATTCCTTTCTCCAAAGACCGGCCAGCGGAGGTGGGCGTGGCCAACCCGGTGGATCTGACAGATCCGGGTTGGCCACGCCCACCAGAAGAACAGCTGATAAAGACATGTCACGCAAACCTCTGTGACCTTTCTGTGGAAGAACATGACAAGGTAACTCGAAACACCTTCATGTCCGAAACGAAAAGAACCTTGTTTAATATTAAAATAGCTAAAGGAAACCTTTTCTTGAAAGGGCTGATGTTCACAGGATAAAAGAAAAAAGCAGATTTGGTCTAGTCTGACTTTTCCCCATATTTAAATAAATGTTATTGCAAAAGCCTAACATTGTTCATTTAGAAATGTAGGTTCCCAGTAGTGCTCAATACTACGTATGAAGTAGTAGTAAGTGTGTACATAAACACGAGCATGCAGCAGTGAAAGCTGCATTTTTCTAACTATCATAATTAGACACAAGCAGTAGCTACCTCCCATTTTTCTTCCTCCAGATGCTTTGCTTACATTTCTAAGTCCTCTTCTAAAGGATAACTCCACTGATGGAGGTAGAGGGAATTTCTGTCTTTCTGATGGTAACAGTGACCTCTCTCAGTATGCTAACATTGTTACTACATGGTCACACTTTGCTTTTGCTGTACATTTGACCGGACCTCGAACTTATATGTGAACACTGCACCGCCCATACCAGCCCAAACACCCGCCATCCAGCCCCACCAAACCCCGACCGCGCCGACGCTAATGTATAAGCGCCACAAGCACAAGGTACAGTTCAGGTTCTGTCTCTTCAACTGCTTGCTTACATCTCTCGCTACGAAGGTGGAGAAGGTTTCTGTCAGTGTGAAATGAAGACTGATGGATATCAGAGGAGGAGTGGCTGAGCTTTGATTGGGTGGTGGTGGAGCTGAGCTGTCAGGGAGTGTCATGGGCCTGTACTAATGTCCTGGGGGTCAGACACGTATCACCATTGCCCCTGAGAGGGGACGTTATGGGGTTTTGAAAAGACTCTAAATGGGCTATGAATGTTTCAAATGAGATGAATGAGTGCAAGTAGAATAACAACAGAAACTGTGAAAATCTCCAGGGGGGTTGGTTTCACGGTTCACTTAGGCGGGGGGCAAAGTCCGTCTTGCCTGGGGCCCCGAATGCCGTGAAATTTGCTACATCGAACTTTGCTGATTACAAAAGTTGAATAGTTAGATTTTTCTGCACTTCCTTCATGCGTATATTTTCTTCTATGTGCTTCATCTGCTTCCTGCAGTTGCACGAGGTGCAATCCCACCATGAGCCTGATGTTCAGCCACAGGCTAGTCAGCTGTTAGTCCCTCCTTTTTTGTCCTGCCTTCCTGTCCTACTTTCCAACAAGTACGGAGGAAACTGGGACCTGGGGATAAACACCCCCACATCGGCTTAGTGCCTGGAGATGATCACTTGCCTTGTGGAAGCTGCAGATGTTTTGCTGTGCTTCCGTCTGTTGTGATGATGGTCAGAACCCAGCTGGAAAGGAGCCAAGTGGGTTTACCCGAGCCCACAACAGATGTACTGCTGAACAACAACAAATATGCCCAATAAGCAAAGTATTCAAAATGGTGCAGCTGTAAACACGCAGGACGTGTCCTAGGAGGATCATCACCTTTTTGATTAAATGAGTCAGCTGAAATGTGTCAACATTATCACAGCAGTGAGAAGTAACACATCTCAAAGATGAAGAACATAAAACACGTTAGAGCTCTAAAACCTTTCACCTGAATGTTTACTATTAATGATTTCATAACAGATCTAATTATTGATTTCAGTGGGATTTGTTTTTTTTTTTTAAGTTTTAAGCAATTTTTACAAAAGTAAAAATTATTATTTCAGCCTTTCATGACGGGTTTCATTTTAAAGTTCAGGGGCTTTATTTTTAAAAGGGGCCTGAAAGACGAAATGGTAAATGGCCTGCATTTGATAAGCACCTTCTTAAGGCTCTGCAACCGCCCAAGGCACTTCACAACACAATCATTCATCCACCCAGTCACACACTGGTGGAGATGCGCTATGATGTAGCCACAGCTGCCCTGGGACACACTGACAGAGGCGAGGCTGCCGAACACTGGCGCCACCGGCCCCTCCGACACCACCAGCAGCCAGGGCAGGTTAAGCTCCCCAAATTTTGTCTGTTGACACATTTCCCAGAGTTAGATAAGTGGAAAAAAAATAATTGTAACCAGCCCAGTGATTCTCCTGACCCATCTGTACTCCTTTAGCTTTTTTTTTTTGGGGGGGGGGGGGGGGGTGTCTGTTTTGCCTTGGCCCCCTAAATGCCTTGAGACAGCCCTGGGTGTGTGACTGAGTTTTGAATGTGATCTGAATTGTATCAGATGTATAAATATGACATGTGTGTAACTTATAGTTTTATACATTTAGAAAGGTGTAGTGGAGATAAATCACTTTCAAACACTTTGTTTTGTTTTCTTGTTTTTATTTAACTATTTCCTGTCCTGTCTGTCTCTCATCTTCCTGCATCTCCTCTAAACTCTCCAGAAAAACTGCTGCCTGATTCTTACTTTTTCACCTCATCAGTTACTTCTGAGCAGATCAAAGGGATCTCCTGACCGCAAAGCGGAGAGCGCGTTTCGACGCTCCGTCAGTGAGGTGAAATCACCGCAGCACACGATGACCGGAGCACGTCACAAACAATTAAAAGATAGAGTACCAGAGGATATAAACAGATATGAACGATCATGTGTTTAGAATAGTTTTGTTGCACCACCTTGAGAATGTATTGTGCACCGGATGCAGTGGATTCACCAACGATCAGCGCTCTGCGTCCTCTCCGCTCAACAGAATCCTGCTACGCTGAGAGTCCATAAATATTGTAATATAGGTAGAAACTGGATCTTTCCCTGAAAGATGTCTATCCCCCATAACTCGATCCCTGCTCCTGGATAAAAAACGGACATTTTGATAAATGTAGGAAACCCCCCGGACAGAGAGTGAAAAGTGGACATGTCCGGTGGAAAGAGTTGCCCTAGGTTAAGTAGAGTTAATTTAGTTTTACCATTTTAGCTGCTACCGATTAGTCCAGTTGTGTTAATTAAGTCTCTGTTTATTAATATTCCTTTGTGTAAATAAATGTGTTTAAGTTTACCTTTTAACCCCAGGCCCCCTAGGCAGCCTGGAGCGTAACAACCACCATTTCCTTTGTCTTGGTGTTCAAGCACAGGTGGTTACACTCACACCAGTCCACAAAGTCCATGATGACTGACATGTACTCCTGTTCATTCCCCTAAGACACACAGCCGAGCTGTTCGTCCACTCCTGCACCTCTCATCTTCTGCTGCAGTAGACACGGCTGCTGCAGGTAGATGAACACGTCCTCCACCCCCATCTTTGGTTTATATGCAATTTGCAGTGAGTCTGTTTCCAGGCTCACCACTGAACGTAGATGGGTGAGGATGAGTCTCTCCAGTCTTCAATTGAATCTGGTAAGAAAACAGGTTAAACTCGTTGGCCCATTTCTGGTCCCCTTCAGCAGACTCACTGGCACTACTCTTCCCACCATGACCTGTGACGTTCCCGAGGCCTCTCCATGCACCAAGAGCATTGTTCTGCCCCAGCTGTTTCTCCAGTTCCTTCCTGTAGACGTCTTCACCCCGTCTGATCTTATATTTGAGCTCCTTCTGGACCTGTCTCCGCTCCTCTTTGTCTCCAGCTATAAATTCTTTTTTCTTATCATTCAGCAGGGATTTCAGCTCAGGGGTCAGCCAGGGTTTATTATTCGAGAAACACCTCACTCTTCATGTTGGGACGATGTTCTCTACACAGAAATTAATATAATCAGTGACACAGCGGGTCAGACTGTGAAGGTCTGGTGTGGCACTTTACAAAGGTAAAGGTGGGGAGGGTGGGGAAGAGTGAGGCGTGGTTAAAATCCCCGCTGATGAGAATGAGTGTCTGGATGGGCCATCTGCAGCTTCTCCACAGAACTTTGTAGCCGCTTGCATGCAGCAACCACGTCAGTCGAGGGGGTGGGTGTACACATCAAACTTTATAATGTGTGAGAACTTTCTCGGGACGAACTAAAATGTTGCTAAACATCATTATTAACACTTTACATGGACTTCAAACATACAAGGCTTAGGAGTTCACCCTATGATAAGAGGCATGCAGGTTCAAACGCAGGCTCCCAAGGTAATTTCACTAGGGCTGCAGCCATTGATTCCTTTAATAATCTATTAATCTGCCACAGTAATCAATCGATTAATTGAATAAAAAGATAAGCTTTGAAGATATGCTGAGAATGTAACGGAGCAAAACTAGCTGTGAAAACTAGTCAGTAAACAGTAAATGTCTTTAAAGGAGTGGTTGATTCATCTGATCAATACATTTGCAGTAGGTCATTCTCAAGAGGATAAAACATACTGGTGCACCATTTCTCGGACCTATAAGTTGCCCACATCACAGCCGAGCTTCAGACGGCAGGTTTTGGAGTCTTATTTCCTGATATTTGGGCATCTCGCGCCAGATTGCATACCGCTAGCTATGCTAAAGGTCTTGTCCATCAGCTTGGTTTAAAATATTCCCACACTTTGGAAACTTTGGCATTTCCTCTGGGTGTCATCTTCCTCATTGCATTTGCCCTGCTGCTTGCTCTGCTAACTGAATGATCTGTTGAGGCTGCAGGACAAGTGTGCTTGTGTCAAGTAACCAGACGGTCACACCGGCTGTTGATCATATAACCCAGAAATGATCAAAAATGAAGTCGATTTAAAAATACATAAATTGAAGAATTTTTATAATTGTTTCAATCGAATTATGCAAGTATTTGTTTCAGCCCTACATTTCACCCTCCATGCCTGCTGCACCCCAAGGGGCAAACTCTACCTTCCAAAATTGAAAACAATGCAGAAGTAACAAAACCTGCCTCAAAAGTGCCCCCTCATCCACAAGTGGCTGGATCTATACCAAACAAAAACATAAACACAACACTTTTTCTTTTTCTCTCACACACACACACACACACACACACACACACACACACACACACACACACACACACACACACACACACACACACACACACACACACACACACACACACACACACACACACACACACACACACCAGTATGAGAATCAGGTTGTGGATAAAAAGGTCGAGTAGATGAAGATCCTGATGGCACAAGCAGTCTGCAGTAATTCACCACACCCTCTCCTGCAGCTCATTGCAAAAACAATAAAGAACACACACAATTTCCTTTAAACAATAATTATACACACACATGCATGAGGGTACAAATTATCAAAGGTTTTTGTGTTGTTATGGAAAAATATATGTTTATTAATTCTTGATCATTGAGTCAATCAACTGAATGTAAATGTATTGCTTTATGCCTCTTTGATCATGCTCACTCATTCAGACACACCCAAACAAGCCACTCTCACACACTCACATTCTTGACTTCTCTCTCTCTCTCTCTCTCTCTCTCTCTCTCTCTCTCTCTCTCTCTCTCTCTCTCTCTCTCTCTCTCTCTCTCTCTCTCTCTCTCTCTCTCTCTCTCTCTCTCTCTCTCTCTCTCTCTCTCTCTCTCTCTCTCTCTCTCTCTCTCTCTCTCTCTCTCTCTCTCTCTCTCTCTCTCTCTCTCTCTCTCTCTCTCTCTCTCTCTCTCTCTCTCTCTCTCTCTCTCTCTCTCTCTCTCTCTCTCTCTCTCTCTCTCTCTCTCTCTCTCTCTCTCTCTCTCTCTCTCTCTCTCTCTCTCTCTCTCTCTCTCTCTCTCTCTCTCTCTCTCTCTCTCTCTCTCTCTCTCTCTCTCTCTCTCTCTCTCTCAATAAACTCTGTGACCGGATGTTCAGGGCATTTGCCTCAGGCATCTTACCACAGTTATAACTGGTTGACTTGTTCATTGTTTCCTTCTCTGTTCACTACAGGAAATGGGTTATTGATAAAATCCATGACATTATTTGGTCCTTCGAAAGCCGGGATCCCATCACCTCACGGCGGCAGGAGCTGACGCCGGAAAACTGTCGGTAACCTAGATCTCCTCCGGCGCTGTGCTTTCGCTGGGGGTCGGTGTGAGGGTCTTGACGTCGTTAGGAGGGATGCAGATCCACAAACTACTCAAATCAGAGTGGAGAGATTCGGTGAGACAAGTATGTTGTTTGTTGTTGTTGTTTTGTGGTACAGAGAGAACTTTACATTAGAGAAACTAAACAACAATTACACAAGAACATAACACAACACAGGAGAACCACCTCTTCAGGTCAGGACTCTGCAGTCCACCTTCACCTGAAGGACAAGGGACATACCTTTGAAGATGACAAAGTCCACATTCTGGACAGAGAAGATAGATGGGGAGAGGAGTAAAAGAAGCTGTCAATGTCAAAACGTGAAAACCCCACTTTAAATAGGGGGCGGAGCTTAGATTTCACTTTTCCAGCACCTATAATGCAGATTTGAATCTCATTCAGTTTCAGTCTAGGTCACACCTTCCTGCATCTAATCAACACGATGACTCACCATCAATAGAGGCTAACGACTCATCAGGAGATGGAGAGGCGGGGTACTCAGAGTAGTTTCTGCTCTTTAAATAACAACAGACAGCTACAGCTTATAAACTTGGCTCTCCCATATTCCAGTTAGAACCGACAAATCTCCTCAGAGGAAAAGTGAAACGTCTTCAAGATACCAAAGAAGTCCAGTTGCCTTCATCTGAACCCTTTGGAGTAATAGTCAATAATAAAAAATACATACCGTAAATCCTCTAATACAGACCGGTATTCAATTAAAGGCCGGGTCTCCAATTTTGGCCGGTGTCGGAGTCAGTGGAGGTGAATAATGGCCGGTCTTTTATTGTGGCCGGGTGGAATGTGGTAACAAGCAAGTATGAGCGTCCAAGCGGCAGGGTTATAGTCCAAAAATCAACCAGTAGGAGGCAGTAGAGGTTCACGCAGACCTTTATTAGGCTTTTTCTTCAACGCTTTGTAACGCTACAGACACGATCCTCTATCACGCTCCTACCACACAGAGTCACGGTGTCAGTTAACCATGCTAATTCAACCCGCTCCACAGAACACACATCACCTTCCCTGTGGCTTACATAACACTCACACAACACGCAAATCAACACATAGGAACTAGCAGAACCATAGGAAACACATATAACACAATACCCAGAATGCACCTGGCTTACAACCCCAGCCAGGTCATTACACTATCAAGTTCAAAGAGAACGTGCTGATTATGCTGCAGAACACTCTGGGTAGCAGCAGTAGGGGTTGTATGAACTAGTCAACTTCACTATAGTGACTTTTTATGCCTGTCGTCGACTAGTCGCTGTCACGTGATAATGACCGGCAAGATGCAGCCCTCAGATAAGACAGCAGCCTGCTGTCAGCAGGTGACAAGCTCCTGCGCTCGGGGGGTGGGGGTGGGGGCAACGCTCTGTGCCAGACCGTAGGTACTGACACGCGATCGTTCATGTCGGTTCATTTCCTTTAATGTTTTCTGTCTTTTATTTGAGCCTGATGTGTATCGCTGCTGTGGAGCGGGGCGCTTCACCTTGTCCTCCGACGCACAGATCACTGATGCGGCCGCCAAGTAGGGAGTGCTCCGCTGTTTTCGCGGTCGGTAGATCTGCCTCCTGAGCACGGCCACAGTAACAATCAGGTGTCGCCACCTCAAAAACTAATTTAACACACGATCGTTCATGTCAGTTCATTTCCTTTAATGTTTTCTGTCTTTTATTTGCGCCTGATGCGTTTTGCTGCATGCTGTGGAGCGGGGCGCTGCGCGCATCACCTTGTCCTCCGACGCACTGATCACTGATACGGCCGCCAAACAGCGAGCGCTCCGCTGTTTTTGCGGTCGGTAGATCTTTCAGAACTGCAGTTCAAAGGTAACTCATGAGGTGAATATATATGAACCCAGGTAGCAGTTTTTCTTTAGGATTGAGAGGAGATGCAGGAAGATAATAAACAGACAGGACAGAAAAATAGTCAAATAAAAACAAGTTAGTTTTTGTACCTGGTGGTTGCAACAAACAGACACCATTGAAGGTAATCAGAAGTGAGGAACAGAAAATGAAATAATTATTTTAATGTTTAGAGCAGCAGGAACTCCAAGAGGCTGCAGGCGCATCAGTGAGTTTGCGGCCGCTGCGCAGGGGGAGGGGGGAGATGGCTGAAGCAGAAACTACCTTTGTTAAAAGAAATGTGTTTAACTTTGAAAATGTGGGCGCAATTTTAATTGTCAAAAACTCCAGCGAACCATTAGTTCATTTTGCGCAAATGGAAATAGAGGCCTGCCTCTAATACTGGCCCTCCTTCCAATAAAAGCCTGGAGCTTGATGAGCTTGAGTCAAATACAGGCCCGGGTCAGTATTAGAGGATTTACGGTAATAAAGTAATAAAACGTATATAATTATGCTCACATTCACTTTTACCATCTCTTTGAGGGAGGTGGAAAATTTATCACGGTTAACCCTCTTATGACCATAAATATAACAAGGTATTTTTTTTTTGTTTTATGGCTTTAAAATTGTAATAAAAGTGTAAAATGTTTGTAACTCTGCTCCTTTTTTCAGAACAACCTCAGCTTTCAGTGTCTGGTTTGTATTTAGTGTTTATGTTTATTAAAGTCTGTAAACCTGCAGCTTAAATAAAAAAATAAAGGATTTGAATTTTCTTTACATTTATTACTAAACAGGAACTTCAGAATGACTCGAGCAAACTATGTCAAAAGAACAATTTAAACTCAGAACTGTGTTGCAAACACTCAGAAAAAAGTGTGACCCCTGACCTCATGTTAACCAGTTTAATGACTGTCTGTGACCACAGATCTATGCTCGGGTCCAAAGAACGGGATACAGTCAAATAAATACTAGGTATCATAAAATAACACACATAGGCTACTTCACAATTGTAGCTACATTTCTACCAGCATTATGAAGATTAATATGCAGATAAAAGGTTAAATGTAAACATTTCATTACAAAAAGTCAACTAATAAAATTCTTCACTGATAACATTATGTTTTCAGCTAAATAAATATTTATTGTACGTATAAATAATGCTGGAATGAAGCTGAATCATTTAGTAAACAATTGAGTGTTCAAATAAAAACCAGTGTGACTTTAATCTGTCCCTCCTCATGTCACCATCTACAGAAACAGCCTTCTGGGACACCTGACCAATCAGGTGGATTTTATTTGTGACGTTTCCATAACTTTATAAAAGCTGCTGATGAAGATGATCAGACTATCTCCTCATTTCGGTTCTCGTTCTCCCGTCGCGGTTCGCTCCGTTTCTTTCCGTGACGCTGCAAAGCTGGTTTCCTTCTAATAGTGATTTTTGGAGTAACATGATTTACATCATGTAATACCTCATTGGAAAGCTCGCTTTATGTACTTTTAGAAACCATTTGAATTATTTTTATTCGATTAGTAATTCAGAAGTTATGACCCGGAGAATCTAGAGTGAAAACATCCGTGATTCTTTGAGTTTCTGCAACACTTCAGGAGAAGTCTCTCTCATGTTTCATTTTCTGTCCCAGACATGCAGCTACTTGACTGTGCTCCACACACACTAACCACGGACTCAAACGCACGTAAACAAAAGCTCTGATATTAAAATCCATCAAGCTGATGTGAAGCAGGCATGTACTGCATGTTACTTCCGCGATTTAGATCCGGGGCTTTTCATGAAACATCCGGGACTTCAGCCCAAGTAGCCGGGCCTAACACCACCCCTGCTGCTCAGCATTTACGGCTCAAGTTAATGGACTGTTTGGTCCTGGCATGTAATCAATCTGCCATTCTCATCAATGCAGGGCACTTATTTGGGAGTCTGAGGAGAAACAAATGCGAAATTGCAATCACCTTAGTGTGAAGTCTTTGGAAATCTGCTCCCACTCATTCTTTCTCCAGCACTTTGCTTGATAGCGCTGCTCCTAATACACTTATTTCAAATGAAGCAAAGCAGAGCTGAATCACTTCTATCACAAAGGCAGATAAATGAATATATTCCTCCAGCTCCAAGGATGGAAATTTAATCAGTTTAAAGCACATTGGTGGATTTATTTGAAGGTTTTTTACTGCTGCTCAATGTTTTTCAACAGAAATGTTGCATCACCAATAAGATAAAACTCATTTTGTACAAATAGTTTTGACATATACTTCCTAAGATGGCTGCAGGCTTACTATGAGCCAACAGGAAGTCCTAACATGGCAGAGTGATCCGAACACGAGGACAACTAGCTCACATAAAGGTAACAAAGTTTTAAATGTTTTGTGATACAACACCATGTAAATCATGAAGGTTTAGTTAGAAACAGCTGACAGTTCTTGGATTGTCCTACCAGGACATTTTGGCTTGTGGGACTCCAGAGGCAGCTGATAGGTACCGGCAGGCCGAGTTGCATTTCGCTCGGGTGGTAGCGGAGGCAAATACCTGGGTGTGGGAGGATTTTGGTGAAACCATGGAGCAAGACTTTGAGGATGTTCTGATCTAGCGGCGCCAAGAGGGGAAAAGCAGTGTACTACCAACACTCTTTACAATGTGGACGGTGAGCTGTTGACCACTACTCAAGGCGTTGCGGATCGGTGGGCAGAATAATTCGAAGGCCTCCTCAATCCCACCGGCATGTCTTCCAGTCAGGAAGCAGAGTTCGGGGACTTAGGGTTGGACTCTCAAATCTCTGGGGCTGAGGTCACTGAGGTGGTTAAAAAACTCCTCTGTGGCAAGGCTCCAGGGGCGGATGAGATCCTCCCGTATTTCCTTAAGGCTCTGGATGTTGTGGGGCTGTGTTGGCTGACGTGGCTCTGCAACATCATGTGGACATTGGGGGAAGTTCCACTGGACTGACAGAATGGGGTGGTGGTTCCCCTATTTAAACAGGGGGACAGCAGAGTGTGTTCCAGCTACAGGGGGATCACACTCCTGAGCTTTCCTGGTAGGATCTATTCAGGGGTTCTGGAGAGGAGGGTTCGGTGGATAGTCAAACCTCTGATAAGGGCTGTTTGGTCCCTGCATGACCAGTGTCAGAGCTTGGTCCGCATTGTCTGCAGTAAGACGGATTTGTTCCCAGTGAGAGTTGGACTCTGCCAAGACTGCCCTTTATCTGTTTTGGTGGCCTGAGGATCAGGTCTCTGCTTTTTGCAGATGATGTGGTCCTGTTGGCTTCATCACAACGTGATCTTCAGCTTTTACTGGAGTGGTTTGCAGCCGAGTGTGAAGCAGCTGGCATGAGAATCAGCTCCTCTAAATCTGAGACCATGGTCTTGATTCGGAAAAGGGTAGAATGCCTTCTCTGGGTCAGGGATGAGGTCCTGCCCCAAGTGGAGGAGTTTAAGTATCTCGGGGTCTTGTTCATGAGTGAGGGAAAACTGGAGCGTGAGATCGATAAGCAATTTGGTGCTGCATCTGCAGTGATGCGGGCGTTGTACCGATCTGTCGTGGTGAAGAGAAAGCTGAAGGTGAAGGTCAACCAGCGAAATAAAGTACAGAAATATAAATTTACTTACTGATAAAAAGAAGCAGAAACTGCTTGGATGATCGGTTAGTGCAGCCAGTAACCACGGCTTGGCCTTTTAGTCCAAATATTTCTGTGATTAACATCCAAACACGAATAATCAGACAAAATTAAAGTTCAGGGACTCAAAATGGCTGAACATCTATTAATGTGAAGCCGAGGCCTTTCCAGTGAGGTAGCTCTGAAGTCACATGGCTCTGATTCTCATTAATCATTCAGAATTTTAAACAGAAGCCGTCGTCGTCGTTGTCTTCCTCCGCTTATCCGGGTCCGGGTCGCGGAGGCAGCATCCCAACTAGAGAGCTCCAGACTGTCCTCTCCCTGCCCTTCTCCACCAGCTCCTCCGGTAGGACCCCAAGGCGTTCCTGGACCAGATTGGAGATGTAACCTCTCCAACGTGTCCTGGGTCAACCCGGGGGCCTCCTGCCGGCAGGACATGCCCGAAACACCTCCCCGGGGAGGTGTCCAGGAGGCATCCTGACCAGATGCCTAAACCACCTCAACTGGCTCCTTTCGATCCGGAGGAGCAGAGGTTATTCTCCGAGTCCCTCCCGAATGTCCGAGCTCCTCACCCTATCTCTAAGGCTGAGCCCAGCCACCCTACGGAGGAAACTCATTTCGTCCGCTTGTATCCGCGATCTTGTTCTTTCGGTCATTACCCAAAGCTCATGAACATAGGTGAGGACTGGGACGTAGATCGACCGGTAAATCGAGAGCCTGGTTTTCTGGCTCAGCTCCCTCTTCACAGAGGTGTTACAATCATTCCCCCCCCCCCCCCCAAGTTGTCATGAAACTGAACTAGATCTAAGAGACCTAAAAAAATAATGTAACCAGACTGTAAACATGTTTATTTCTGCTGTGAAATAGGCTTTTTTAATGTGGGAAACAATGGGGTTTAGCTCACTTCTGGTGCCAGCCCCTAGTGGACGAGGGTGGAACTGCAATTTTAGCCACTCCTGTGTTGGCTTCAAATTTCGTTGGGGGCATGTGAGTCCTTACTTGTTGCTTGTTACTACTGTAAACATCGCGCTCAGTCTCGTTCTCACGGCTTAAATTAATCTATTATTAATTTTGATTGGTTATATTACACAACTCTAGTAAATCGTTGCTTTGTTGTGGGGTGACACCTGTGATCATAAGGGAAATAAAAGGCAGAAAACAAGCTAACTTTTCACCGTTTCCCTGCTTGGAGGCAAAACCACGGAGACCAAGTATCTAGCTAACAAAGTGTTGTTGGATCGCTGCCGTAAGACCACCAAACATCACCTTCTGGAGTGTTTTCATTCTGGTAAGTTACAGATGTGTACGTTTTTGTACATCATTTATTTCCTTCAACCGCAACATGCACTCGAAACACACACACACACACACACACACACACACACACACACACACACACACACACACACACACACACACACACACACACACACACACACACACACACACACACACACACACACACACACACACACCAGTAAGCTAATGCGGTGCACTGCCACACAACACAACTTCCCCTGCTACACTTCTACTGCAGGGTGACAATTTTGATTGTTTTATGAGAAAAAACAACAAATGAAATGTTTACCTCTCATCTGAATCTTTACGTCTGCTGGCATCACAAACAAGAAAGCTGACAACGTCCGTTATGCAGAACTGCGGCGGCAACAATATGTCATCAGTGCTCCGGTCTTGAGTCTTTCATGTGGATAAAAATTGTTTATAACGATGATTTTGTCCACACACCGGTCCCTAACGTCTTTATTTAATGTATCCCTGTGTTTTCCACGCCTTTTGGGGATTTTATAATGTTGTTTAACACGTTCTTTCACCCAAATCTGCTCCTACTCTGTTACAGTACCGATTGTTTCACGGTTTGTTTATGCTTGTCAACCTTCCAACTTGGCCGTGCACATCCCAGAATGCTCTGTGTAATCACGTGTGATCACAAGCCCTATTTATTAAGCCTATAATTTTTTTTACTCAGTAACGGATATGATTGAAAACGTAGTGAAGTACAATTCTTTAAAAAATACATACTCAAGTAAAAGTACAAGTACAGATTATAAAAACAACTTAAAAAGTATAAATACACACACACACAAAAAAAAAAAAAAACAATTACAGTGACACGAGTCAATGTAATTTGTTACTTTCCACTTTTCAGGGCTTAATTTGAGCCGGATCTTGCCGGAACAAGATCTGGGAACTATCTTATTTTGAAAGGACCGTTCTGACAACTGTCTGCTAGGATCCGGCAACTCACGCGACAAACGTGCTATACGCAGGATTCGAATAACCGGTGAGCTATGGATTCCTGGAAGCCCTCAACACACCCAGGGGGACCCCAAAACGATCCTGGTTCTACTTATATTACATTACCTATGCGGACTCTCCGGGGATTACTTTGAGCTGAGAGGCGTAGAGCTCTGATCGTTGACGTGCTCCAGACAGATGCGTCCTGAGCACGGCCACAGTAACATTCTCAAAGTGTCGCCACCTCAAAAACAAATTTAACACGCGATCGTTTATGTCGGCTCATTTCCTTTTATGCTTTCTGTGTTTTATCTGTGCCTGATGCGTTTTACTGATGCGTTGCAGAGCGCATCACCCGTTTCGTCCTCCGGTGAATTCAACTCGGTGCGGTCAGCGCGCACTCCGCTGTTTTTGTGGTCCGTAGATCTTTTAGAACTGCAGTTCAAAGGTAACTCATGAGGTGAATATATATGAACCCAGGTAGCAGTTTTTCTTTAGGACTGAGAGGAGATGCAGGAAGATAATAAACAGACAGGACAGAAAAATAGTCAAATAAAAAAACAAGTTAGTTTTTGTACCTGCTGGTTGCAACAAACAGACACCAATGAAGGTAATCAGAAGTGAGGAAAATCATTAGTGTCATTTAGGTTTACAACGTAGGCACAGATTAAATGGACAGCCTCAACAATGGAAGAAGACTTTCGCAGATGCACACATCTCTGACATCCATATATACTGGCAGACCAGTATATATGGATGTTTTCCTCAAAATATTCATATAAACACCAATAATAATACTAGGGATTTAAAGGCTATTAAGCAAAGACAATATAAGCCAGAGGTGAAGTTTTATGCTTTTAACAAGAAATGTCAAAAATGATCATCAGGGCTGATGTGAAATCTAAAGATCAGTCCAGCTCAGAATTATCATCTCATCTGTCTCATGATCAGCAGCAGCTGGATGTTTATGACCACAACATTTCAAGTGAAGCACACTCCTTTTATGTCTTGTGTTTGCTCACGGTCCATATTTCCGTTTAGAAACCGTTTCTCCTGCATGGATGTACCTGCCTGTCAGAGCGTTTAACCACTGGTTGGTCAGCTGATGCTGCTGTCAGTCATTGCAGGAAAGTGTACGGTGTGGGGAAGTTTTAATTTCTCTCCTCTGCCAGAGCTGATGGTGACGCGCGGCGCGGCTCGCAGCAGTGATGCGCTTTTTGCTCAAAATGCGTCCCTTCATGGAGCTCGTGCCAGACTGTGGATGACTGATGTTAGAGGACACACTGATATCTGTTCAAAAATCTCTGAGATTTTGCCTAATGAATACCTGGAAAATTTACCGGTATGCACTGTAACCTAGAAAAAGTACTGCATTGCTGAAAGGTTATATTTGGAAGTAACGGCCCAATGCACTGCTCTCTGTCCCTAAAGGATGAGTCTGATGATGAGATCATCAGAACCTGATCATCATGATCCGTTCCTGACAGCCGCTGCATTTGTTCTAATTTAACAGACAAATGTGGTAATTTGCCTTAATTCTTTCATCTGTGGCTGCTTGTGACATCGAGTAACAACATGCAAAACTGAAATAACATTTGGCTCTTGAACTAGACCTAAACAATCACATTTATCTCAAACTGGAATTTAAAACCACTTTTTTCTCTCATTCATTTTAATTTGGATCTTTGTATTCTCTCAAGGTAGAATGCCCACGTCCAAGAACAGATGGTCTTCATTATGACGCGGTTATACAACACACCTTGCTTTAGGCAGCTCAGGAAACAAGAATCCATTTACCTGAATACACACCAACAACAAAGCTATTAAAGTTGTAGTGTGAGCAACAGTACAACAGGGCCGGAGGAGATAATGTAATTACACAGCCAGTGAAACAGTAAAAACATCTCTGTTCAGCTGAAGACAATGATGACCTGGCTGGAAGGCTCTCTGCGATTCTCCTGCAGATCTATGATCTCTTCACAGGGGAGCCTACAGCTGATCGATTCCCTCCACTGAAAACAACCTGGTTCACCAATGAAGGCAGCATAAAGCAGCGCTTCTTCAGAGAACAGATCTGGTCACCAAGTTAATAGATGTTCCGATGGAATGAATAATGAGAATTTTCACAGCTTGATCAACAATCAACTGCATTTCTAAGCATGATAAAGCACCATTTCATCACCCTGTAGGATGTGACTTTTGGAGCAAATCTCATGTAAATGAACTCACCAGAGAGAAATGGCCGTTTAATGAACCCTAACCCTTATCCATGCTGTTACATTTTTCATGAAGTAATGTCTAGCTAAAACCTACAGTTACACAGTTCATCATAAGATGCATAAATGCCTTTGTTTAGGTTTGATAATGAAGCCAGTCTCACATCTAGCACCAGTTTTACAGCACTTACAAACATGTGACAAGGGCACTTGTATCCATCCATCCCATAGATAAAATCGTACATCTTGTGGGTTTGTTCCACGTTGACATCTGCAGCTGTTCCTATCAGGATCATTGATGTGATGGGCTTCGGTCCGGAGGCCCGCTCATGGGTGCCTTGGTCCTTCATCTTGCAGCCTGGCCTCATCTCTGATTCTGAGGCCTCTCCTCCCTCGTCTCGCACTGGACCGCCGGGTGGCGTCCCTTGAGGGTGGGGTGGGGGTTGGGGTCAGGATCTGGCAAGTAGTGCTCGCTGCAGAACCACAAAGGCGGAGCTGCACCAGAGTCAGCCCCGCCCATTCCATCAGAGTCAGTCCAATTCCTTCCAGTTGTCAGAGTTGATAGAGGACGGAGTTGAGAAGTTAACTGAACCGTTTTTGTAAAGGTTCCATATAATTAAAAATCTTAACTTTTGTAACTTTTTACCTTGTTCTATTGTCATTTCCTCTTAAGAAATACGCCAAAGCCATTTTTGGCCTCATTCACACATTTTCCTCACATCTCAGCTTCAATTTGGTCTCCTCCCCTGAAGCGGGTCAGGTCTTGGTTCTCAAATCTGGATATATTGTGAATTTTCTGACAAATTATTTCTGAAATGACTTCTACTGAGACACCGCCGGAAAAACCATACATCCCATCTACAAAAACCGACTGGATGGCACAATTACATGTGACGCCATCAGTTTGTTATCAGCTGTAGTGGTGAAGTGGTTGTGGTGTCAGCTTGGCATGTAGTTTTGCGCAGGTTTGCCTCCCAGTAGCGGCTCAAACTTTTTTCTTCCTTCCTAGCTACACTTGCCAGTACTATGTTTTTAACCATTTATTGGTATACCGTTTAAAATATAATGACTAATGTGTTTGTTATTTTTATTTATTTGTTTATTTAGCCAGTGTGAGTCCATTTGTGAGCAGAGTTTCAACTAAAATGCTGTTTAGGACTGACTAAATTCAAAGAACTTTTAGAGACAAATATTTTGCGGAAAATAAACATTACAACTAAAATATAAACAAATTAAATGTTTCAGGTGGTTAAATAGATTGCTGCTGACCCTACCGAGAGTCGAACCAGCATCAGCTGAGGGGAAAGCAAAACGTGTATATGATGATCTTGCCACTAGACTACCAGAGCCAACTAAGCTATTGTCTTTAAATGCTATTGTAGCCCGCTTTTGTTAGAGTGGCTGTGGGCAGATGTTTACTGAAAGAAAACTTATCATTTTGGGATATATTCAGGCTTTGTCATGTAGCAAGTTATATTTGTCTTGTTTAATTGGAGCATAGAACATAGCATTAACATTTGTAAACTACTAACAGCCGTATTCATGTGGGTCAGGTTAGTTTGCGATAAAAAACAAAAACAGAAGAAGTCAGTGGGCTAGGCTGTTTGCATGAATGGGCGGGGCTGACTCTGGTGCAGCCCCGCCTTTGTGGTTCTGCCGCAAGCACCCTCTCGGATCTGGGGCTGTGGTTTGTGTGCATATATTCTCTCATCCACAGGCTTGTTGGAGGGCCTATGGAGACAATCAGGACTACACCTTCCAGCTGCAGCTGATCATCTAATAAGACGAGAGGAATAACGGAGCCAGGGAACCAGCCACTCAATGATTGTTTGCCTTTGTGGTAACGTCCAGCCACCCAAACCTGTCCTGAATTCCCTGATCTGAAAACCTTGCCTGTTCTTGACCAGCCTTTAATAATCTCATAGGATCCCTGATTTCAAGCCACGCTGATTAGAGCCCTGCACGGGCCTGAAGTCTGAGCCCGTGTCCGGCCCGGCCCGAGGGGGTGGAGCCCCAGCCCAACCCGAGCCCGACTTTTTTTTAACCTTTCATAATGTTTTAGCGTGATAGAATGCTCAGCATTCTAATTATCTGTGAGAAGCATTCTGCAGTAAAAAAATAAAATAAAAAAGAAAAGAAAGAAAAACAGCATCAATGAAGCTTTTTTTTTCTAACAGAGCATATTTTTCGAGCGGCAGATGAAATTTACGAACACTATATTAATTGGATGTGTTTGTAAATTTAATCTGCTCTGAAAATGCGCTCTTGTGCAATAAGAAATAAAAGCAGCATTCTAATTTTCTAACTGCAGAGTGCATTTTCAGAGCGGCAGATTAAATAAACGCCCCCAATTAATATGGCGTTTATAAAGTTAATCTGCCACTCTTAAAATGTGCTCTCCAGTTAGAAAAAAAGCAGCAATGAATGCTGTATTTTCTTAACTGCAGAGCGAATCTATTCACAGAAAAAGAGAATGCTGCCGTTTTCATGAGAATAAACGAATGGTTTCTGACATATCAAAGTGGACATAAAATGGCATATTAGAATAGGGGCACATGCTTCAATCAGCAGTTTGAGAATTAGTTTATATAGGCACATTTATAAACCACACAGACCTTAACTGAGCTAACGGGTGCCGGTGCGTGAGAAGCAGGCAGGTGCTGCTGCGTTTAAGTGTTTCAGTTTTTTTATGAATTCAATTAAAAATAAAGGTGACCGGCCCGAAGCTCGGCCCTCGGGCCGTCAGGCCGGGCCGACCTGCGAGCCTAGGGCTTCAGTGCAGGGCTCTAACGCTGATGCTCTCAGCCTCTCAGACCTGCCTCGACTGATCACCTGCAGAAAGAAAGAAGAAAGGAAACAATCTTTTCTATAGTGCCTCTCAACATAAAAACCACAAGGTGCTTCACAAAAAAAAAAACCTTTTAAATATAGGAAGTGAAAAAAAGAATGCTTAAAATTATATATATATAATAAACAATCAATGTAGAATGAGAAAAACACACAACAATACAACAAGAGCAGGCTATCACTGCATCAGCCTGATGAGGAAAAATAACATCAACATTGTTTTACTGAACAATCACACGATAATAAATCACAGTGCATTTAGTGCCAACCACTGCCTTAAGACATGTGTTGAACGTGCCCAAGGCCATACCTATGAGAGCACCATGTGAGCACCTGTGTGTGTACACGAGCTTGTTTATGTAAGGTTTCTCTATAGGAGCGTCCAATAGAGAGAGTGTGAGGGACCATAGATCTGCCCCCATAGATGTGTAGGAGATGGAAGGAGCTCCAAGTCCCAGAGATCCAGTAGCTGCCCCAGAGCGCAGGGACCCCAGGGAGACTGCAACCAGAAAAGCCCCAGCCCCTCTCGAGTGGCGCGGAGGATTACCCCAGGGGATCACAACCAGCAGCCCGGCAGAGTCCCGGGAGACATCAGCGGCAAGCCCACAGGCCCGCCTGCAGCCTCCCACCCCCAAGCCGGCTGAGCCAATGTGGTCATTGGATTGCTGAAGCCATGTCTCATCTTCACCTAGAGAGGATCAGGCACAGCTTTGGTGGGTCTGTCATAGGATTTAAAAGTAATGCTAGTAAAGGGACCCTTATTGTAAAGTGTTAACAAGAAAGCATAACCATAATTTAAGTGCTATTTTCAGAACTTGTGTTTTTATTTCTGTTGTGACATGGAGGTCCCTTTGGTTTTTGCAAAGAAAAAGTGTTGTAATTTTCAAGAGTTTAGATTAAAGCCTTATCTATCAATTCTGAAAAGTCTTACTAAAATAACAATTATAACAATTCAACAATAGGTACTGCAATTTATAGAAAAATCACAACGTCTCTATCCATCCATCGCTTATTCGAGATTGGGTTGCAGCTTCAGCAGCCTAAGTCAAGAGGCCCAGACTTCCCTCTCTCCAGCCACTTGGGTCAGCCCTTCCGTGGGAATCTCAAAATGGTCCCAGTCCAGCCAAGAAACATAGACCTTCTATTGTGTCCTGGGTCTTACTTTAGGTCTCCTCCTGGTAGGAAGTGCCCATGAAATTTTGGCCGGGAGGCATCCAGGAGGCATTGTAACCAGATACTTTAGCCACCTCAACTGGCCCCTCTCGATGTGGAGAAGCAGCGGATCTATTGTGAGCACATAGGCAGTCTCGCCTTGGGCACCAAATTACCTAGAGCCGGCCCTGAACCTACCCTCCCTCATTCCTACGCTCTCCTACTCCCAGTAAGTCTATTCGCTGCACCCACCAAGTTTAGACTTACCTTCCTGGACTCACCTGTATCTGCTCTCCCTCCTCAGATGCTGCGCTCCCGTTCTCGATCTCCACTGGGCTTTTCCAGTGTGCCTCCAGTTCCCGTTTTAAAATAAAGATTTTTTTTTACCATAAGATCTGTGAGTGTGACATTCTGCATGTCTAGGGTTAAACGCATCCCCCAAACCATGTCAAGTACAGGTCAGTTCATTAAGCCAATCAGTAAAAACTTTCCTATATAAGGAACCCAGCAGGTCACATCAAGTCACTGACTTGTGTTTTACATTATTTTCTCCTATTAGTGTTCCAATTTTGAATTTCAGGCAAATACTGATTCTTTCCATGAATTTCGAGTGAAAATGAATAACCGGTGAGCCTCGGCCAAAATGAGAGGTGAAACATTCTGCAAGATGTCTGACGGAAGAGCGTGCCCCATGCTGCTCCTCTGTGTCTTTAAAGGAAATAAACAAATCCTGGTTTTGTAATGGCAGAAGGTGGAACACAGTCCTCATCTCTCGCTACACAAACCTAAATTCAACTCATCTTCACTTGTAATGAAACTTTTTGTGCCTCGTTGCCCAAATTCCCAGGTTTGGTGAATATGCTGATGCAATCTTCTGCTTGGAATTTCAGAAAGCTGCAGGAGGCCTGGCAGGAGGTAAATCTGCTAGGACTTCCATTAAACTCAAACACTGAATGTAAAAATCACACAGCACTGAAAAGCTGCAGCTCTTCGGCCATCACTGTTTAAAACGACATGACCTACCGGCCAAGAACTTCTGTTAACGTCTCGTTAATGTTGGTGCTAAGAAACGTATGCTGAAATGCTGTGAAGAGAACAAAGAGGATTAAGTAAGTTTTCCAGCCTGGTCATTCACTATGCTGGATTTCTGTCATTTAAGGAGTTCTGTGGGGAATTTGCATGGTGTGGAAAAGGTGCTTTCAGAGGAACGGAGGCTGGCAGCTTGGGAGACCATGCGTGTTGCTGCACCCAGTGGGAAGCTAATGACCATCTCTCTCTCTCTCTCTCTCTCTCTCTCTCTGAGGAGGAGGATGAGGAGGAGGATTTTCTCCAGTAATTGAAGCTGAGGGTGGGTGCACATACAATTTGTAGGAAATCCAGCTGAAGTGAAATGCTGGATGAAATTGTGATACCAACCTAAAGTGTACTTACAGCACAGTAATATTCTAGAATCTGATGCAATAAAGAATGCTTTCCATAGAAACAGATGCCTAAAGCAGCTATTGTTGTGTTTGATTGTAACATATGTTTAATAAGTACATCTGCATGTCAGTGGAGTTCTCTGGACACAGACCTGAGCCACTGGAGCTTCATGGCGTGGCTCAGATTGCCCCAGGCATGGATGAGTGCATCTTAGGCCCTGTCCACACGTAGTCGAGGATCTGCCAAAACGTAGATATTTTTCTACATTTTGGCCTGTCATCCACACAAAAACGGAGTTTTTTCACACGAAAACGGATCTTTTTTAATACTCCGGCCAAAGTGAAGATCTGCGTTTTCTCCGTTTTGGGTGTCTGCGTCACTTTCCGCGACAAAAAAAATGCTGACATCACGTGTGCGACCTGTGTTTACACTAGCCGAAAGCATGGATGCCCTCAGAGCTGCGCTCGCTTTATCAATTGTCCAAGCGCTTTTTGCTTGTTTGTTTTTGCAAGCGGAATTACTGCTCCTTGCGGAAGACCACAGACGAAAGACGAGGTTTAGAACGGGGGAAGTGTCATGACTCCCGTCCTTCACCCTCCTCCACTTCCTCATTATACCTTCATTCATTTCACCTTGTCCTCTCACCAAGCTCCAGCCAAGCCCTGTTTTCCCCAGCAACCTCTGTCAGCTTCAATCAGCTCCATTCATTCCACCTGCTCCTGTAATCAGCCTCATCCCATTCACCTGCTTCCCCTGCTATAAAAGAACCAGCCATCCAGTCAACCGAGGCCAGATTAATACAGCCTTGCCAGTAGTTCTCCAGCCATCCACCCTGCCTGATCTTTGCCTCTGGACCTTGTTTTTTGCCTGACCCCTGCCTTGCTCTCTGCCTGCCACTTTGACCTTAGCCTGCCTCTGAACCTGCCTCAGCCTTGCCCTCCAGGTACCTCTGCATTAAATAAAGACTTTTTAATATATTTTTACTGTGTTGGCGTCTTCATGGGTCTTCTGAACTCGGTTCATGACAGAATAATCTGGCCAAAAATCTGACCCAACGCTGACACAGCACTTGGAGTATTTTTTTTCTTCTTTTTTTTCATCGTACCTGTCATGGAGGATCTCACGCTCCTGGAGTTTATGGAGCTAGAGAAGGAGCAGGAGTCACCGTTCTGGGGAACGCGGCTGGCCATCAGGCCAGAGCCACGCAGAGGCTCCACTCCTCTGTCCAGGCCTGCTGCAAACGTCTTGTGCAGCGGGTTCATGACCACGCCGCTCCAGCCTCAAACCCCTCCTGTCAGGTCACGACGGCGGCGGTCCCGGAGGTTTTCTGGAGCTGATAAGAGGGTTAATCCTTCTCCCGTGCTGGTGTCGGCGGGTTCCACGGACGGCACCTCGTGTTCTGCTTCTGGACCGGTCCCGACGGAGGAGATTGTTCAGGGGATGATGCAGATGGTCGAGGAGGCTGTGTGGGAGGTCTTTGCCAAGCCAACCTGCCCCCACTTACGTCTGCGGGCGGCTGATAGGTTAAATGTCATCTTCTCCACCAATCCAGAGTTGATTGCGGTTCCAGCACTTGGTAATTACTACCTTTATGTCCGGAGGGTATATGGGTCTGCACTGAAGGATGTCGCCACAGAGGGTCTGACCTGCTGTGAGAGGTGGTCACCTTCCCCAGAACCCTCCAACGCATCACATCCTGCTCTGGCGGTGGTCCCGGGGGACGCATCGCATCCTGCCTCGGCGGTGGTCCCGAGGGACGCATCGCATCCTGCCTCGGCGGTGGTCCCGAGGGACGCATCGCATCCTGTTCTGGCGGTGGTCCCGGGGAACGCATCGCATCCTGCTCTGGCGGTGGTCCCGGGGGACGCATCGCATCCTGCTCTGGCGGTGGTCCCGGGGAACGCATCGCATCCTGCTCTGGCGGTGGTCCCGGGGAACGCATCGCATCCTGCTCTGGCGGTGATCTCGGAGGACGCATCGCATCCTGCCCTGGCGGTGGTCTCGGAGGACGCATCGCATCCTGCTCTGGCGGTGGTCTCGGAGGACGCATCGCATCCTGCCCTGGCGGTGGTCTCGGAGGACGCATCGCATCCTGCCCTGGCGGTGGTCTCGGAGGACGCATCGCATCCTGCCCTGGCGGTGGTCTCGGAGGACGCATCGCATCCTGCCCTGGCGGTGGTCTCGGAGGACGCATCGCATCCTGCCCTGGCGGTGGTCCGGGAGGACGCATCGCATCCTGCTCTGGCGGTGGTCCGGGAGGACGCATCGCATCCTGCTCTGGCGGTGGTCCGGGAGGACGCATCGCATCCTGCTCTGGCGGTGGTCCGGGAGGACGCATCGCATCCTGCTCTGGCGGTGGTCCGGGAGCACGCATCGCATCCTGCTCTGGCGGTGGTCCGGGAGGACATATCGCATCTTGCTTCGACGGATGAGATTCAAGGGGCTCCGGCCCAGCCTGTCCAAGGGGCTCCGGTGAAACCTTTCCACGAGCCTCCAGTCCAAGGGTCGACACCTCCAGGCTCTGAAGAGGACCTCTCCTGCCCCTGCTCTGAAGAGGACCTCTCCTGCCCCTGCTCTGAAGAGGACCTTTCCTGCCCCTGCTCTGAAGAGGACCTCTCCTGCCCCTGCTCTGAAGAGGACCTCTCCTGCCCCTGCTCTGAAGAGGACCTTTCCTGCCCCTGCTCTGAAGAGGACCTTTCCTGCCCCTGCTCTGAAGAGGACCCCTCCTGCTCTGAAGAGGACCCCTCCTGCTCTGAAGAGGACCCCTCCTGCTCTGAAGAGGACCCCTCCTGCTCTGAAGAGGACCCCTCCTGTTCTGAAGAGGACCCCTCCTGTTCTGAAGAGGACCCCTCCTGCTCTCAAGTTCCCCAGTCTCAAGTTCCCCAGTCTCAAGTTCCAGAGTCTGTGTCCCCTCAAGTCCCAGAGTCTGTGTCCCCTCAAGTCCCAGAGTCTGTGTCCCCTCAAGTCCCAGAGTCTGTGTCCCCTCAAGTCCCAGAGTCTGTGTCCCCTCAAGTCCCAGAGTCTGTGTCCCCTCAAGTCCCAGAGTCTGTGTCCCCTCAAGTCCCAGAGTCTGTGTCCCCTCGTAGTCTTAGTCGTGGTCCAGTGTCCCCTCGTAGTCTTAGTCGTGGTCCAGTGTCCCCTCGTAGTCTTAGTCGTGGTCCAGTGTCCCCTCGTAGTCTTAGTCTTAGTCGTGGTCCAGTGTCCCCTCGTAGTCTTAGTCGTGGTCCAGTGTCCCCTCGTAGTCTTAGTCTTAGTCGTGGTCCAGTGTCCCCTCGTAGTCTTAGTCTTAGTCTTGGTCCAGTGTCCTCTGTCTCCAGACTCCCACGGTCCCGGCTCCTGGTTCCCCGTCGCCGGCCCCACAGACTCCCACGGTCCCGGCTCCTGGTTCCCCGTCGCCGGCCCCCCAGACTCCCACGGTCCCGGCTCCTGGTTCCCCGTCGCCGGCCCCCCAGGCTCTCACGGTCCCGGCTCCTGGTTCCCCGTCGCCGGCCCCCCAGGCTCTCACTGTCCCGGCTCCTGGCTCCCCGTCGCCGGCCCCCCAGGCTCTCACAGTCCCGGCTCCTGACTCCCCGTCGCCGGCCCCCCAGGCTCTCACAGTCCCGGCTCCTGGTTCCCCGTCGCCGGCCCCCCAGGCTCTCACTGTCCCGGCTCCTGGTTCCCCGTCGCCGGCCCCCCAGGCTCTCACAGTCTCGGCTCCTGGTTCCCCGTCGCCGGCCCCCCAGGCTCTAACAGTCCCGGCTCCTGGTTCCCCGTTGCCAGTCCCCCTGTCTCTTCTGGCCCTCCTTCCTGGTCCCCCCTCCTCCCGCCCTGCTCTGGCCTTCCTTCCTGGTCCCCCTCCTCCCGCCCTGCTCTGGTTTCCTGTGGGCGTCTGGTATCCGCCCTTGGGGGGGGGGGGGGGGGGGGGGGGGGTTCTGTCATGACTCCCGTCCTTCACCCTCCTCCACTTCCTCATTATACCTTCATTCATTTCACCTTGTCCTCTCACCAAGCTCCAGCCAAGCCCTGTTTTCCCCAGCAAACGGCGGCAGAGGGCAAGTGAAGCTGGAGGAGAGGTGAACCTTGAGTGTGTAATCCAGGCGGGTTATGGTGACTTCCAGGTAGGTACATCCATCTGTGGTTCAGCGATTCCAAGTATCCTGAAGATGAAACAGACTTGAGTCCAAACACCAAAAAATCCAAGCACAAAAAAAAACAGGTAAATCCAAAAACTGTGACAGCACAAATGTCTGAGCAGAGACCAAGTAAAACCTAGTACTGAGTGGCAAGATTCTACCGTGAGTAGTTAATCATCCAACGATGTGAAGTGGTTCCCTCTCCTCTTAAATAGAGCTCTGCTGCGGTTGATTAGAGGATCTGCAGCTGCCGCTGATCGGTAATGCCCCACAGCTGGTGAGTGCCCTCTCCTGTAATGACAGTCTTACAAAGATGTTGTGGAGAAGAGGGAGTACTCACCCCGTCACACAACAGATAGTGGTCTCAAGAGGAAGATGCCCCAAGTGGTATATAAACAGAATGTTTCCATCACATCCATGTGTTAAAACATTGACAACAGAATGTGTCATTCAAACTGGATTCACTAAAAAGACTCGAGTTTACCGTCATTAGTACTGTTTCTACCAGTCATTTGGGTTGTTTTCTCACAAAATAAATCAAATGGCCTGGATCACTACATCCCCATAGGATAAAACAATAATTAACACAAGTCTACAGTTGCTGCAGACCAGACATGCTTCTGCAGCTAAAACTGTCACTAATAAAAAGTCTGAAAATGTTTTTCATCAGGCAAAAATATTTACCATGAAGAAAAATTAAATCAGTGGTGTAATCTTTGACACCTGAGGCTGGGGGTATAGTGAATATTCAGATTATCATCCCATGAACAAACGGTTTGTCAAACATTGAAGTTGTCACAGAAAAATGAAAAAACAGGAGTGTGGATTTTATGCTTCAAAATTAGAAATAAAAAAATTATGAATGCAATAGATTATGTGCATTTTCATATTTATTACTATCCTGGCCTGCCAGACTCGTCCTCAGGTAAAATCTGCACAGAGAGTCTGGTAACTCACAGGCAGAGAGGCGCATGAGGGGCAGCACTAGCCAACTCTAAAATAACCAATCAGAAAAAAGACGGAAATGCTGACTGTACCACGCGACGCAGTAGTTTTGAAGTCAAAAAAGGCATCTGGCAACAGCGTGAGCATCTTAGTTTTAGAAGAAAGGCTTTTAGCGCTTCTATGTGTTGTGGTTTTAAAGACATTCAAGTCATTTAGACCAGAGGAAAGGCTGGCCACTAGCTGACTAGTGACTCTCTGAGACATGCTAATGGCTAGCCTCTCCTATGCTAATCCCAGCCTATCCATGCTTAAGGTCCGTCAAGGGCGTAGGAAATCCAGCTAGTGGCATGCCTAGGCACGCTAATGGCTAGCCTCTCCAATGCTAACGCCAGCCTATCCATGCTAATGGTCCATCGAGGAGGTAGGAATCCATCTAGTGGCCAACCTAGGCACGCTAATGGCAAGCCTCTCCAATGCTAACACCAGCCCATCCAGGCTAATGTTAGCCTATCCATGCTAATAGCCAGCAGAGGGAGTGTGTGAACCAGTCAATGACCAGCCGAGGGCTGCTAGTCCCTGGCGTATCGATTAGTAACGCCGGTAAAAGTGCTATTCCTCAGTAACCAGCGCCAGTTACCGGTGCCAGCTTATCATTAATCAGATCAGTAGTTTGCTTCGGAATTTATATAGCCTCCTGCTGCTGGGCAGTAGTCTTAATTTTGGCCCCCATACCGTGCCATAGTCTAGGTGCTGTGGATGAAAACAGAAACCAGCAAAGACACAAAGGCAAAAACAGTCCAAAGTTTGGGATGAAAAGTGCAACTACGGGCAGATTAGCTAATGCCAGACAGCTCACGATCAAGCGGGGTTCCGACAAACACGATGGTTATGAAACTTAACTCCGCAGGTAGAAGAAAAGTCCCATCATCATATTTATTCTTAGCTGTCTGCAGCGCTATGGAGCAGAACCGCAGACGTCAGGTTGCTGCTTCAAGTCTGCTCCATACACTGCAGAGGATGGCAAGCCACTGTAGCATTTAATTCACAAACGTGTCTATCTTCAAACTTAATTTAAAACAGATTATTGCTAACCTGTACATAATAGATATGTCACCATTATATTTTCAGTAGTAGAAATTAAATGTTAGCATTCCAGTACCACTGAACATGTTAATGAGGGATGAGGGTTAAATTCCACTGATCATAGTTTAACTGTGGATACATTTAGGCCTGAGCAGCGAAAGCGCTGCGAAGGCCTATTGTTTTTGCTCTGTTTATTATTATTAGGCCCAAGCAGCGAAAGCGCTGCAAAGGCCCATTGTTTTTGCTCTGTTTATTATTATTAGGCCCAAGCAGCGAAAGCGCTGCAAAGGCCTATTGTCTTAGCTCTGTTTATTAGGCCCGAGGAGCAAAAGCGCTGCAAAGGCCTCTTGTTTCTGCTCAGTTTATTATTTAATATTCTTAGTCTGCTTTGAATGGCTTTTTAGGGACCTTATCATACCCCAAAACTCACAATATTTTTCAAACTAGTCAGGCCTGGTGAAATTTTTGATATTTTAAAGGTCTCAAAAAAATCGCGAAGAAAATGGCTGAATAGCGCCCCCTACTATGTGAAAACTACGCCCCTCCATAAACCTTCATTTATTGTACAGTTCTGAAATTTTGTACACTTGTAGTACTTAACAGTCCGCACAGAAAAGCCTCTTGCAACCATGGTCAACATCGTACAGGAAATTGGCTATTTTGGGTTGAAATGGAGATTTTTACCCGTTTTGGCTGTTTTTATCGTCCGCTTCTGATTGATTTACTTGATCATTTTTTGCATGATCGTCTCAAAATTTGTGGGAAATTGCTCAGAAGGCATGGGCGGTCAAATACAAAAAATAAAACTGACTTTTCGTATATGCTGAGGGGGCGAGGCCAGGCCTCGAAGTTCGACTGCTTGCCCAAAAAATATAAATGGCTACAACTTCATAACTGAAAGTTACAAAAATTTCTGTGGTCATTTGTCATCCACCCACGAACAAAACGGAATGGTTGGATGATGACATCACATAAGCCACGCCCCCTCAGGACCAAAAGGTCAAGTTTTACTGTGATAGGTCCCAAATCACCCCATTTCACTTAATCACAAATTTGTAGCTGATAACTCAAGACAAGTGGGGGTTGCTTGGTGCCACTTTATGGGCATTTTATACAGAGGGCGGGGCTGTAGCGGCGCGGCGAAGTCAGGCGTACTGCCCTGGCCATACATTTGCATCCCATTTTGTCATTTCTAAATATATCACCACAAAACTTCTGGTGAGCACTCCTAGTCCAGCCCCCAAAAAGATTTGATGTGAAAATCTGGTGGGCGTGGCCAATTTTATAAATAGGACCCCCTAGGACCATTAAAACTGCCAGCCCCAGGCTATGCTTTGACTGAGGATTACGAAATCTGGTACTCTAATGTAGTGTCTCAGGACCTACAAAAATGTCTCTTGGAGCCAAGCGCAAAGTCGCACAGGAGGTCGGCCATTTTGGTCCAAGTGCTCGATTTAGTGGTTTTCGCACACTTTGTCTGGAGAATGATGCCCCGTCGCCCTTTTCACCGATTGCCTTCAAACTTCTGCTATATACTCTTAAGACGTGGGGGGAAAAAACCAACAGTTGGATTTTTCTAAAGTTGAAAGGTGTGGGCGTGACTAAGCCTCAAACTTTGACCTGTCATCACACCACTCTTAACAGCTCCCTATCGGACTCCTTTCACCTAATCACCAGCAATCTCTGGCAAATAGCAGTAGATAGGTGGAGGTCACTTGAGCCCCCTTCAGACAGGCCATGAAAAACGGAAATGTTCCGGACTCTGTCCGTAAGACCTCTGTGTCTGAATACAAATATCCGGATAACGTGTTCCGGAATTTATCTGGACGAAGCCCCTAGTAACAGGTCCGGACATGTTATGGACAGGGTGGCTGCTTCAGACTGGTGAGGTAGAGTTCCGGACAAGGGGGAGGGGGAGGGGACCGGGGGAAGCTGTGCGCACCCAGATAGCCCGCTGCTGTAGCATGCGGTGAACCACGGCAGCTCGCCTCCTACGGTACCGCCTAGACGTGCGACGGAGTGCTTCACACCGCTTCAGTGATTCCTTTAACCATTGAGCTTCATCATCCAGGTCTCTTATGCGTCCTCGTGTGCGCAGAATTATTCTTAAGCGCCTCGTGATTTTTATCTTGAGAGGCGCTATAGAAATGATATTTTCTTCTTCTTCTTCTTCTTAACATGAGTCTGATTCTCTCTCCCCCCACCAACCCCCGCCGCTGTCAGACATCTGGAACTTTTCCCTGCTGTGTGAACGCAGCCGAAAGGACAAGTTCCGGTACAAAAGTGGTGTGTCTGAAAACACAGTTCCGGTTAAAAACCGGATTAAATTGTCCACAAATGTGCCAGAATGTCTATCTGAAAAGGGCTTTAGTGTCCAGTGCTGTCAGGTTTCAAAAAAAGGTGGGGCTTTGGGTGCATTGAGAAATTCGCCATCGCGCCATGTAAATACGTTTGTCCCTCATTTCCTCAGTTATCATGATATCGCCACAAAATTTCTGATGAGTGATCCAAGTCTGACGCCCAATAGAAATGAACGTCATAGATTTGTGGGCGTGGCCTATTTTTAGAACTAGCGCCCCCTGGAACCATTAGAACTGTCAGCCCCACGCGATGCTTTGTTTGACAGTTACGAAATTTGGAACACTAATGTAGGGTCTCAGGACCTACAAAAAAGTCTCTTGGCGCCAAAGGGAAAGTCACACTGGAGGTCAGCCATTGTGGTCCAAGTACTTGATTTAGTGGTTTTCACTCACATCATTTGGAGAGTGATGCCCCGTTGCCCTTTTCACTGATCGCCTTCAAACTTCTTGAAAGGTGAAAGGTGTGGGCGTGGCTAAGCCTCAAACACTGATATTTCACCATTACATCACTTGACGTAATAACTCCCATGTGCATGATCAGATCTATATCAAACTTTGTCTGAGTGATCACTGACCACATATCAAGACAATGACAATGGGGACAGCTGACATCACCTAAGCCCCGCCCCCTGACAACAGGAAGTCTATTGTTTTATGGTGAAATGCCCATATTTGTCCCCTGTAATGTAGTCAACACGACACTAAGGTCATGCATTGTCTTTATTGATGCTGTAATGACCATTCAGTTCTGATAGCTTTCCAGAAAGGGAGGTGCTTTAATACCATGGCGAATTATGGCGTGACACCATGACCTTACGTTTGTAAGTTCCACAAACAGCCTCCAGTCTGCACGAGACTGAACATGGCAATCAACAATCATGCCCTTTAGCCAATGACACACAAAAGGTTGGTGAACGTTGTATAATATCACAACAACACCCCCTACATACCTTTAAAATTGTAATAACTCCTACAGAAAAGGTCGTAACTGCACCAAACTTGCTATGTGTCATCACACAAAGGCACCCAACACAATCCTGTGGTCATTGGTTGATATTGCTTTAGCTCTGCCCCCTGACAGATAATAGGCCCTGAATCACATATGCATGATGCAATTAACACCAAACTACACGCAAATGATTGTTGTCAACCTACAAACTGCTCCATGGGATATTTTCCTAAATTTGGGACAGGGCCCCAGATACAATAAAATCTTTGTAACTTCTACAAAAAAATTCCAATCTTTATCAAACACGGTGGGAGTCATCACGCAACTGTAATCAGCACATTTATGTGCTCACTCGTTCAAATGACTTTAACTCCGCCCACTTACAGCCTTTTGTCTCCAGATGACACATGCAACGTTTGTCACGGCTGCCAGGCTTGAGTGAAGAACAGGAGCCAGGATCACCCAGCCCTGGTGATCAGCCTGACACCGCCCCTCCTCCTCTCTCCCAGGCTGCTGAGGAGCACAGCTGAGCTGAATCCTGCTAATCCTGGATGATCCAGTGGGATCTTTTTGCAGTTTGGTTTTAAGGTTAACTTGGTTTGGTGCAATTTTACTGACTTCGGTTTTTAAACACGTTCGTTGTGGTAAAACGTTTAATATAAGTTTTTACCAGTGCTTTAGTCAGTAGATTGTTTTAAACTTTTATCAACTTCGTCGTGCTTTTAGAACACCTTCGTGCGGTTAAGCTTTTAACAAAGTTTTAACCAGGTGTTTTTACAGTTGATAATTTGTCGTTGTGATGTTAACCTTTTAGAGAGATTTGGTTTACATGTTTTTAGAACCTTTTTGCTACAATAAAACCCTTTTAATAGCCACTGTCCATTTCTTCTTTTATCCCCATCCTTCACATTTTACCAACACATGTCGGGGACTTAACATTGATGCCAAATTAATAGAAAACCGTCTTTGATGACCAAAGATGACCTCAATGGGATTTTTCTATTGTTGGTCACAGTGCCCCCTAGATAACTTTAATCTTCAATAAATTAAAAAAAACGTGGTCAGAATAGCATTATACTTGGTCTGTGTCATCACACCACCAGTGTGGTAAAGATAGAGTAGGCCCTAGTGGTGAGACGTGTAATTTAATGGTGGGCTCAGAGGAGATGCTGAGTCAGGGTGAGTTGCAGACGAGGAGACCGTTCAGCAAACTTCAAATCCTTCTTTCAGGAGGAAAGAACCACCATAAATCTGGTCATGTGGTAAGTAGCAGCTACACTAGGGGGGAGAAGATTATGTGGTGATGTTGTTTATGCAACGTACCGATGTTTGACGTGTAGTAATACTAACAGCAAACTTTTACAAGCTGATAAATCTCAAAGTATGTGACTGGCGTGGTCAAAACACACATCATTACTTTTCATTTAAATAGCAGTATTTTGTTTTGATCCGTGTGACGCACTTTGTGATTCTGTCTGTGACAAGTGCTATATAAAAAATAAATAAATAATTTACTACAACATGTGTGATCCAGGGCATAGGGCAAAGTGCATTAGAAAATAGCGTTTTTAGCTCTGTTGACTTGCGTTCATTTTTCCTTTCTTCCGGGGACCCATGAGCCGACTAGAAAGGGAGGAGACTTAGGCTCCCTATTGAGCCTTTACAGCAAGCGTCTGACATTTCAGCCTCCTAATTATGTTTTATTTCATGTTTTTAGCAGCAGACCACGGTCTCGTTTCACTTGAAACATTTAAAATGGAATATTTGATTAATCAGAAGATTCAATAGAATCATCAAATACTAAAATATCCGATAGCTGCAGTTCTATTTTAAACCTTTAACAGAACAGACAACAAAACACAACCTGCACCAAACCAAGGTTCATCTGAGAAGGGAAAAGTCTATAAATACAACACAGTGGTGGTGTACTTGGAAAAGCTCATTTGACGATCATTTGTGAACTTGTATTTTTTTTCTTGTGAACATAAATCAAATTCACACGTATTTTGTCTGATGAATAATAAAGTGAGCTCTCATTCTGGCATGTGAACGGGTTTATGAACAGCACTGTACCACAGTTTGAAAGCTCCAGATCTCCACGGAGCTAAAACATCCCGTTAGCCATACAGTTTGTAAAAGTAGACCATGAAAATGCCTGCGATGGACTGGCTCTCTGTCCAGGGTGTACCCCGCCTGATTGCCCATTGACCGATGAAGATGGACACTAGGGATGAGCCGGATACTCGTTTCAGACGAGTATCCGGTACGGATAAAGCATTTTTGATGAGTACGAGCATGAAACGAGTAAAACTCGTAAATATCTGTAATCGTGCTGAAGGAAAATCCTCACTGAGTAACCCTAACCCTCCCTCAGGATCCACTCCCTCTTTCCAATTCACACACTCTCTCTTTCTTTACATTTTTTAATCACAATTGTCTTATTTTTTGCTCATTTTAAATATATTTTAATCATTTTCTAAATTATTTTTTTCTATTTTACATGTTTTGTTTTTGTGAAGTGCCCCGTGATTTTTATCTTGAGAGGCTGTTGGGGTTATTAGGAGCGAACAATTCGTAAGCTTTAACTTACTTTTGGATTCTTCAATAAATTCTGTAAATATGGGAATATTTACTGATTTATTAATTAATTAAGATAATCTTAGATATACGGGGCACCATTCCCCTTTAACCGGGGAAAAATTGAATCCAAAACTCTTATCAGTCTTTCTTGAAGTTCATAGAATCCTCGGAGCAGAGACTTCTCTTCGACACAACAAAGCTACTGGAGACGAAAATCTGAATTTTATAACGTTTAATTAACAATTTGTCAAATGAATAAACAGTGGCATAAATGAATAATAACCATGTGATATAATAAAAGGATGTATATTCAAAATAATATTCAAGGTGTTTTGTGTGTATGTATGTGTGTGTGTGTTTCTAAAATGGAGTCTGTATGCAAGATGGCTGACCCCTTTGTCTGGCTAAAGTGTGAGTGGCAACTTGCACTTTAACTTCCAAGGCACTTAGAATCATCAGTAACTTAACCTTAAATCACTCAAAACATTTCAAAGGATCATGAAACAACACAAAAGATTAATCACAAGTTAATATCTTTTAGTTTATCAGCCTGGCCATGGCCGAAAACATTTAAAGATACCAAACAATGATCAATAAGCAGTTTATTTATTCAAAATGACCCGGCGGACGTGTTTTGGGAGCGAAAGAGGAAGACACGAAGCTACTTTTTAAGCAATAGCGCGGTTTTATTGCTTATTCTGGACTATAGAGGAAACGGGAGGAGAAAAGGAGAGAGAAAAATGAGTTTTCTGATCACCAGAAGAGCAAGGCGTCCCCAGCTGTTTGATTTGACGGTTCTCCGTGTTTTCTCCGCAGTTTGGCGTCGTCCGTCGGTTTGATGCTTTCTCCGTTGTTTACCTCAACGAGTGTTTCTCCACGGGCTGGACACAAAGAGAACGAAGTTTCTTTTGTGCTGAGTTTGACAACTTACAGCGTCTCTGAGAGCTGGATGGAGCTCCGCTCGTTCCCAGTCAGGTCCTGATGGAGTTCGAGTGGCTTTGTGGCGGTTTCGTGGCTCATCTTGGGCACTTAGAACTTCCGCGTGCTCAAGTTGTCGGAGCGTTCGACAAGCGTGTCCTTACCGCCAGGTATCCTGGGCAAAAGAACGAGGTTTCTTTGTCTCTGCTGAAGATTTATGGTCTTAGTCCACGGGAAAAGCTCCACGGCCTCCCGCACATGCGCAGAACGTGTTTCTGGTATTAGGTGGTGACATCATCCCAATGCTTCCGTGTGCAAAGCATCATGGGAAATGAAGTTTCTTGGCGCTGATGTGGTTATTTGCTTTTCAGAGCAATTTAAGCACAGTCATTTTGGAGAAAATCACTGCATAGTAATTTCCTCATGAGGTCAGACCCTCAACAGAGGCGCTATAGAAAAGATCTTTTCTTCTCTCTCTCTCTCTCTCTCTCTCTCTTAATTCATGCATTTAAATATTAATGTTCTGATTTTATTGAAAAACTTGTTCTGTAATAGTTCCTTTACTATTGTGATCAAAAACATTTAATCTCAACTCTGAGGCTGCTCTGTAAATAGTTTTCAAATAAACAATACACATGGCAACTTCTGATCAGACTTAAAATAACGTATTGATGTAAACAACACCCATTTCCGGGTTAGGCCACACCCACTCCGAGTACAATTATGGATACAGATAATTTAGATGGTTGAACAGATACAGAGCGGTGTACTCGCTCATCCCTAATAGACACCAGACCCCCCCCCCCCCCCCCCCCCCCCCGCGACCCTACGTGGACAAACGGGGTTCAGACAATGGATGGACGAACCATGAAAATGGTAACACAGTAGTGATTGGCGTGATGTCTACTCTTCTATGTCTATGTCGTCGAGGATGGACCTCTGTAATGAACAAATCTACACTAGTTTGAATAAAAGAAAATGTTTTTTTATTACACTGACAAGAATGTCTGAAGATATTTCAGAATCAGCTTTATTGTCAAGTACGTGAGTTAGACTCGCGTTAACAGGAATCTGCTTTGGTGGTTGTTATTGTGCTTTAATTACATGCACTACTGTTGTTTTTCAGTGTGTTTAGGTAATTGTAAGAAATATTTTTGGTTTTTAGAAAATGTAACACATGTTTTATGCTGGTGCTACAACATTTTGTTCTGTGCTACAAAACCTACGACCTTCGTACCACCAGTGCTATAAGCTAAAACTGTTAACATACAGCCCTGGGTCATCAGCCTCGTTTTGGAAACTGCCACGAGGTTGAAGTCCTTATGAACAGGGGAAGCTTGTTCATACCTTCAGACCTGCTGCTGAGAAGGCTCTATCCCCTCTCATCTGTAAGCGGGGCCTTGAGGCTGAAAGCAGCAGAAGGTTTTCTAAGCAGAGCGTCCGAGTTTGGGCGTGAGGCTGGCGTAAGGCAGCGCCAACCCATTCAAAGTTTTAAAAATCTCATGAAAGAATTTTAAAACAAAAAGCACCAGACAGCCATCGTAAAGCTGCCTGAATCGGTCATACCTTTGCTTGCCTTCTAAAAATCTGACAGCAGCGTTTTGCACAAGTTGCCACCCAGCTAGAGTATCCTGGCTCACACACAATAGGGCTGAATTACTGTAGTGCAGTAACAAACAACCTTAAGATCACATCTGGACAGGAATGGTTTCAGCTTGGACAAGCGTCATAAGAGATGAAAGGAGAAAGACGCCACTGCATTAACATGGCTGTAAAAGCAGATGGCTATCTATCCTCAGTCTGAGATTAACTGCTAATCCACTAAACTGAGAGCTGAAAACACCACAGTCAATTATGGAGGCATAAAAACGACCATTAGGTCCATTCAACACTGTCTCCATCTTACTATCATTGTCACGCAGAATGTTTTCAGACATCTACATTCTGACCTCTGTTATGCCCCCTCCGGGCATCTAGGACAGGGGTGTCAAACATGCGGCCCGCGGGCTGGATCAGGCCCACACACAGTTTAAATCCGGCCCGCGAGATGATTGCGTAAACCTTATTTTCAGACTACAATGTAAAGTCTAAAAATAAGCTTTCATTTTTCAATTAAACTGCTGGTGAAAGCTAAAAGATGTCAGGTATCAGGAGTCAAAGACATGCATGAAACTGATACAGCCATGTGATCTGTGAATCAGTTATTTGAATTACTGAGGAATAGTCTGGGTTTTTCTGTTTTGTATTTCACATTTTCAAATACACTTCAGGTGTTGTATTATTAATTGTGATGTCGTGCTTAAACTATTTTGGATACACTGTCCTCAGGCTCCAGCTTTGTTTTATGTTGATCGTATTAAAACAAAGAAAACAATCTGAAGCAGTTTTTAATTTATGCATACTTTAATTTTACTGGTCTGGCCCACTTGGGAATAGATTTACCTCAATGTGGCCCCAGAGCAAAACTCAGTTTGACACCCCTGATCTAAGAGGACAAGGGGACCAACACAGTGGAAAATAAATAAGGTTTGTACAAAGGTGAAATGAGAAGAAGACAATAGGTTAAAACACAATGATTTATTAACAAAAGGGCGTCTCCTTCTAACTAACACGGCTTCAAATGACTAACTGAAAACCACTCCCTGGTTAACAGGGAGTGAAGAAAACCAGTAGTCAAAACAACCAGAATAACTAAAGCTAAAGCGTTACAGAAAAAGGCCACTTTAAACGTTAGCACCATGAATAGGGAAACTCTGAACTTAAAGTCCTCAGACAGAGGAAACGAAAAGGACTAGAAAGTCCTTTAAATCAGAGTAAGTCTAAAGACCAGTAGCTTTAACACTGGCAAAATCACCGCCGAGGAGAACCACAGACTAGCTCTGGGTCTCCTTGAATGAAGGATGGAGACAGGCTTAACCCTTTGATGCATAATGGTCACTACAGTGGACAGGTATTCAAAATTGTTATTTATTTTTTGCCAGTAAGCACAGCTGTTGAAGACTTTGTAGCATTTGAGCCCCTCTATTTGGACTTCAGTGAGTCAAGCCACCATGTTTCCTGTTCAGAATGCACGCTGTCCACTGAGGTGGACATGTAATAAATTATTTCTAAATTAACAAAATATTACAAAAATATTTGTTGAAATTTGTTTCATTCACACCTAAAAATGAATGAAAAAAATTGTTTCAAAAATCAAAATGGTTGAAGATTTCATAATTCATGCATCAAAGGGTTAAAACCCCTGAGGAGAGGATGATTTCTGAGTCGTTTCAGCTGTTGAAGCAGCTGCTGTGAGGTGAGTACTCTGGAGCTGTCCCTGGTGCTGAAAGCTGTTCTGTGGGGACAGAGAGCAGGAGGCAGACGAGCCAGGAAGCAGGGATCATCACAACCTCATCCAACACGCCAAGAGGTTGTTAGAGCAGTTACCTGATTTATCCAGGGGTGAATATAGCTGGCAGTCATCAGCACAGATATGAAGACTATGCAGGATATTACCGCTGCATTACTACATTTTACATAAGACTGAGTGGGTGTGAAGTCTCGTGGTATCTGATCTGGTGCAGGAACACCTAAGATGATCTCAGCGGTGAGGTCCGGAGTGGCAAACATCCGCTTCAAGCCTACTGGCTGCGTCCCAAACCTGCAGTGTCTGTTGGAGATAGCGTGGTAGATACAGGTGTGGTACGGGAGAACATTGTTATCCAGAACATTGTTATCCATCCAATCAGGTGACCTCAATCAACAGCAGTTTAACTCACAGAGTGAATAAAATGTGTAGCACCCCCGTCTGCTTTGCATCAGTCCTACTGCTGTCATGCAACTTGATTTGATTCCAGAGAACTCTGTTGCATCCAGATTGTGTATAATATCATAGCGGCTTAGTTCCTTTCATGACCAGAATTTAAATAAGGTGAACATAAACAGAGCCCCTCTATTTGGACTTCAGTAAGTCTGACTCAAGTAGAAACCACCAGCAGCACAAAGCCCTTGCACACAACACCAACAGAAAGAACATTTTCCTTCTTAAGTCCATTGTTTTGTTGTGTCGTTAGTCGAGGAAATAAAAGTTTGGTTTCCACTACAGCTGAAGGTTTAGCTGACAGAGACCCAGTCAGCTTTGAACACAGCTACTAATGAGAGCTGCTGTGCAGAACACACCGAGCTGCAGAAGTGGAATGCAGCCGCTGTTAACAACAACAATCTTCTGAATGTCGAATCAAAATGTCATTAAGTATTAAAAATGTAAATGAAAAAGGATACAACACAAGTAAATAAAAGCAGCAATGTAGGTTTCATATGAAGCTGTCCAGTGACTGCTGTGTGATTCAGGACAGAAACACATGAAAAGCAGGCTTCAGCTAGCTCAGCTGGCATGGTGAAATACGGGAGGAACATCTAAGATTCTCATATTTCTATTCACGACCACAAACCTGCATGAATATAATTTACAGGCAGCAGGTGAGAGGTGGATTTAGAAAGACTGCCTGGAACAGCAGGAAAAAACCAACAGTGGCACAGCCAGAAGGTTTTTTCAGGATCTAGGTGTCTCTCTTGTCAACAATCAGGAGGCTGAGATAATGAGATCCTGACCCAGAACCTCACTGTTCCACCTAGACGCTAGCACCTGACATGACCAAACGTAGATGTCTGCAGTGATGGCCCGATAGAACGTCTCGTCCGTTCAAACCAGAAGGCAAGGAAAAAGTCAGGAGGAAGCAGAGCTCCATTGCTTTCTTGTGTGAGTTGAAAATGCAGAATTCAGCCAGGCTGTTTATTGGGGATTGTGTTGCGTGATTAGTAAATATGGGTAAATCAAACCAGTCAGAGGGCATCGTCCTCGTGTTTCCTCACCTTGAAACAAGTGTAGTACAAGGAAGTAAGGTGAGCTACAGGAAATAGCTTCCCACTCACACAACTGGTCTTCCTCCACCCAGGACAGAGGACGCAGAGCAAGAGTGGAAAACATCATAAAGATGACGCCAGGGCCTATGAGGTATGCGATATCTCATGTGGATGACATCAAGTCCAGCTTCCAACTCTTTTCACTAAAGTCCTTTGTGGGAATTCTACTGGAGATGACAAACCTAGAGGGGAAGCGTGTGTTTGGAGGCACCTGGAGAGAAATAGACCTGGTAGACCTCCAAGCCTACATAGGTCTGTTGATTTTAGCAGGAGTACATCGCTTAAACAATGACACAACAAAAAGTCTGTAGGATGCAGAGTCTGGCAGGACAACTATGTCCTTACAACAATTTCAAGTCCTTTCAAGAATGATTGGATTTGGTAACAGAGATACACGATCCACCTGCTGACGAAATGACAAACCGGCTGCCCTAAGGAACATCTGGGACAGTTGGGTGGAGCATCTCCCACTTCTGTAAAATGCAGGCCCTGAGGTGACCCCTGATTCATTTCAAAGGTTGCTGTTGCTTCAAGGTGTACATTCCAAGCAAACAGGGAAATATGGAATAAAGATCTGGGAAGCATGCGACACAACAGTGATTGGCAAATCCAAGGTTATGCCGAAGTTCAAAGAGGGTGACACGATCATAGCGACTATTTGAGCTTTAATCCACCAAAGAATAATATAAACAAAAAACAACAGATGAGATGTAGGAGGAGGAGGAGCATGTAGGAGCATGTTTTTTCTCAGCCTGAAGCGTGGTGTTGAATGACGAAACAGATGCTTTTGCTCTGTTAAATCTTTTAAATGTTTAAAATATTCTGTCCTAACCAGTTGTGAATGGAGAGCTTTTCAGGGATGGCAGGTTGTGTCAATTGTGTTTTTGATTAAATAAATAAATACACAAATAGAGGATGTCAGATAATTGCTATTTATCGATGAAAACAAATCAATATGAAATAATCGTGATGCATCGGGATATCGAATCAAATTGAATCGTTGACCCAATAATTGTAATCGAATCGGAAACAAGTGAAGATTCACACCTCTAGTTAGCGTGTACATCACTCAGATGCACAGATCTAGCTGGGGTTACAATTAAAATTCCTGGCATAAATTATTTTGGCATCTAATGACTGGACTTACATCAACTGAAATGTGTTTGTTAGGTCAAGA
This sequence comes from Nothobranchius furzeri, assembly GCF_043380555.1. Lineage (NCBI taxonomy): Eukaryota > Metazoa > Chordata > Actinopteri > Cyprinodontiformes > Nothobranchiidae > Nothobranchius > Nothobranchius furzeri. The sequence goes on along the minus strand of NC_091754.1, from coordinate 43,968,618 downwards.
TCATGTTTATTTGTGGACGAGCATTAGTAAGTTAAGAGATATTATGTTGGTTGGATAAAAATCATGTGAATCCAAAGGGATTCTTTTCTGAGTGTGATTTTACCATAACAGACAACACACATTTGTCTATGTTAGATTCTCCACATCCTAGATTTATGCCTGGCTCAAGATAGATCTTCAGGGACAGCAGTAGCTGAGGAGGTAGAGCAGGTTGTCCACTAACCAGAGGGTTGCAGGTTTGATCCCGGCTCAAACCAGAGAATACTGCTGTTGTGTCCTTGGGCAAGACACTTAACCCGCCTTGCCTGCGGGTGGTGGTTAGCAGCATCGCCTCTGTCCCCAGGGCAGCTATGTGAATGGATGAATGGCTGACTGTGTTGTGAAGTGCTTGTAGAACCCTAAGAAGGTGAAATATAAAAATTGGCCATGATGTAATTATTATTAGCTATAGCATCATTAGCAGCAACAGAAATATTAGTGCAGTAATTTAGTTTCATTGTTTTTAATGGTAGCCAACAGATTCAGAGTTGCTGGTTGGATTTTCGCTGTGACAACCATGGCTTTTTACTCGTAGCATCAGAATTGTAAGTAACCGACAGGCTCAAACCCAGACGAATATGGTTTCCATCAGTGTTTTGGACAAAGTTAGCGCAGGCTGGACCTTCTGCTAATTACTGTTGCTGTCTCAGACTGCCATGCTGCTTCTTTCTCTTCCTTGATGTTTTGTAGCAGCCAGTCCTGATATTTATTTATTGTCACCCACTAAGTTCAGGACTGAATAGATTGTTTACATGGTTATTGAAAAGAGCCAAAAGCTGTTATTATTTTCTTGGCTTGTTGTTTTTTCCCCATCAGTGGTTCAGCTGCTAATTTATTTTGAATTTCTGTCACCTCCTCATCCTTAATTTATTCTGCCATCTTGTCAATTTAGCATGTGGAGCATGAGAAGCCAATTAGAACGGAGCTGAGTTTGTGCCTAATGTTCCACAATGAAGTAAAAGTGACAAAACTTCTATCTTTATTTAAATGAGGAGTTGTACTGCATTAATGCTGCTTTGATGCAATATGAATTGTTACATGAACTTTAACACGAACAATGAAATGACTTATTACTGAGCATTGTTTCATTCACAATCCACAAATGTGTTAAATACTTCAGGAGAAAAGTCAGAGCAGCTGCAGTTGTTTTTCCTGGATTACCAGTTTCTCTGTCTTATTACATCAAATCATCATGATGCACATTTGTTTCACCGGATGCATGTGGGTGCTTTGATTCTGTGATTTGCAGTTGGAGTGGGTGAGAAAACATCTTCACATGCCATGTGGTCACATGTTAAAATATGCAAAGGCTTATATTTCATGGTACATACACAACAGCTGATATCTTGAGTGTTTGAAATATCCTACTGCACATTGTTGATCTGCAAGATGCATTTAGTTGCTCTAACTAAAGCAGCTGTTCTGAGTTACTTCCCTCTCCTCAGCTACTTGGGCCAGCTCCTCCGGGAGAATCCCAAAGCGCTCCCTGGCCAGCAAAGAGACATAGTCCCTCCACCGTGTCCTGGAGGCATCAAGGTGGCATCCTGACCAGATGCCCGAGCCACCTCAACTGGCTCCTCTCAACGTGGAGAAGCTGCGAGTCTACGCTGAGTCCCTCTTGAATGACAAAGGTTCTCACCCTATCTCTAAGGAAGAGCCCAGCTATCTGACAGAGATAATTAATCGCGGCCGCTTGTATCTGCAATCTCGTTCTTTTGGTCACTCCCCAAAGCTCGTGACCATAGTTGAGGGTAGGAACGTAGTTTGACCGGTAAATTGAGAGCTTTGCCTTCAGTCAGAACAGAAACTTAAATGTAGCTGCTGTCAGTAACAATCTAACAGATTTTAAACTTTAAAACTCAACAGAAATAGTTCAGAAAGGAAATTAAAATGTTCACAGCTTTGTGTGTCATTTATTATTATTATTATTATTATTATTGTTGTTGTTGTTATTATTATCATTATTATCATCATCATCATCATCATCATCATTATTATTATTATCATCATTATATTGTCATTATTATTATCATTATCATCATTATATTGTCATTATTATTATCATTATTATTATTATCATCATTATCATTATTATTATTATTTATTGTGGCAGAAGCTGGTGTGGTCCACCACAGAAAAGCTACTCTAGCATGATGACTTTAATTATTCTACAGGTTATTGATCAGCCTCCTGACGCTCACACACACACACACACACACACACACACACACACGCACACACACACACACACACACGAGTGTTGGTGAGCGGCTGCGTCTGACTGCTGACGCTCCGTGTGTGTCTTTATTTCTGCAGTGAGACAAACTCACCTCACACCGTCCAGAGTTTGTTCTTTAAAGCTTCTATCAAATCCACCGTGTTGACATATTTAACAAGTTTCCTCTACGCTGCAGGAGGTAAAGTTTACATTACGGAGTAAAAGTTCGGCAGACGCGTTTGTTCATATCTGGGTGGGGGGAGGGGAGACTCGTGCTGCACACAGACAGCTGGTGTGATCAGCTCTGAAAAGCGTTGATCACAATTTGCAGCTCACGTTTATTTTTCCACGGACATTGGCCGCGGAGTCCTGTTCCGGTCGGCATTCTAGGAATCAAAACTAAGAATCGAAATTAAAAAACTCTGAACGATTCCTCGAAAAACAAACAGTTGCAACCGGTTCCAATAGATGCTCGATGCCCAACCCTAACTTTTCAGCCTGACCAGCAGATGTTCCTTCATATTTTTACGTTATTTAGAAACTTTCATTACATGTGGAAAGTGTTTATTTATATATAAATATACAAAGCTCTTTTTAAATTTTATATTTTACTTTTATTTTTACCTAACGCATTAACATCTGCCTCTTTTTTACGGCTTTTTTTTACATTATCGCTACGTCTATCACATAAACTGTTTTTTTACCATCATTTCTGCATCCATCACGTCCCAATGAAGGTTAAACAAACATCAAACCCAACGTTTGGAGCTTGTAAACTCCACACACCTCTCGTGCAGCACCAGCTGTCTGATGCTGCAGCAGCGTCCATCTTCCCAGCTGGATGAGTGAATTTCTTCATCAGAGTCAATAATCTGATTCATAATCATCTAATATTTACGCTTTTCATGCTGCACGCATCTCCTTCTCTTCCCGACTGGGAGCTTCTCGGCGGGAGGCGATTTTCAAGCTCTAAAAACTCCCAAACTTTGCTCAGCCTGAAGGTTCCACATCTCCACTATCTTCTGGTGTAAAGTAGTCACTTCATGAGGGATCATATTTGTAGATGAGACTTGTTAAAGTCAGCAATGAGGCTTTGGTGCCTTTAACGAGTAAATCCCAACACTGACAACAACGAACTGAAACTAGAACCAGACAGATCGGTCAGATCGGTCCCGCCCACTTACACTGTTGGTCTTTTGTAAAAATGCAGTAATCGTTGCTTTCCTTTTTCGCTTCATCCTGCATCCTAGCAGCAACCACTTTGGCGCTTCTGGAGTCATGCTGCATTCAATGTAATTGGAAAAAGGAGCTTCAAGCGCTTAACCTCCGATTTAGTTTTTTTCTGGCCTTAGTTGGGGGGGACGGATCGGGGTCAATCTGAATCTCGGGGGGACAGACCCCCCCCATCCCCCACCCTAACTGCGTGCCTGGTGACACTCTGGTTTGTGCAGCAGCATATTTTTTGCGAGCATTCTTATTGATATGTGCATCTGAAGCTTTGTGTGAGGTCATTTAAGAAAATCCCTCATTATTGTAACATCTGTGCAGAACTAAAAAACTCCAGAAGGACTTAACAGCGGTTCAGAGAAGTACAATAAACAGCTGAGATAAACCAACTTCTCCAGCATTCACTCTGCTCTTAAAGGAACAGGAACTTTAGGTTACAGCAGCTCTCACAATAGCCCCTCATGGATTATTACAATAATAACAATTATGTTCAGATGTTTCATAATAATTCCCAATAGTTTTCTGATTCTGTTGGTTTCTTTGTTGAGCGATGACTGTCTCATTTCAACCCTCCTACTCCAACGGAGTTGTGTAGCAATAAAAACACGTATAATATGTAAACATCACAGATGAAGTGCATCGTCTCTGTGACGACCCTCGTCCCCTCGGTCCGTCCTCTCATCCTAGCCTGAGCCTTTTGTCCCCGCTGCACGGGATCCAGCACCAGGGACAGCGCCAGGAGCGGCCAGCTCACACTCTCCAGCGCTCCAGCGCCCTTTCAGGACCTCGGAGAGAGGCACGCCAGCAGAGACAGCAGCTGATATTCATCAGCGATCAAGCAGCTCCCAGCTCTTTAAAAGGAGGAACGCAGCAGACATCGAGGAGATCCTGGAGTAGCCAGAGATTCTCCTCAGCTCACAGACACTTTGCTACCGTTACCAGTCGGGTTTAAGGCTGTTCACACTGTTCCTGCTGGGTTTAAGGTTGGGTTAAGGTTGTTGATAGAGATCCCGGATCCAGGATTAGCCTGGGTACCTTCTGAGCGTGTTGTCACACGCCTTGTTAAGGGTTAAACCTTCGTGGAAGTTTTCTTTTATCCCCATAGGACTTTTAAGCCGGGGATATCTTGCGTTTGGCAGAAAGCCTTCTTTTTTTTCATAAGCAGTGAGACTGCTTATGTTTGAGTTTATAAGTAGTAAGCCTTATTTATGCCGTTTACCCACGGACCCTTTATGTTAATAAATCCTTTTGTTTTTACTTTAACCTCCTCGTCCTTTATCCTCACACACACCTTTACACCTATTTTCTTGTGTTAGTCCCCTCATCATCCTAGACCTGCAGAGAGGGATATATATATATATGTGTGTGTGTGTGTGTATATATATATATATATATATATATATATATATATATATTCAAGCTCGGGCCTGGAGGGCCGGTATCCAGCACATTTTAGTGGTTTCTCTGCTCCAACACACTAGATTCCGTGGTTGAGTCATCGGGCCCTGCAGAAGCCTGTTAATCACCTGCTGATTGAAATCAGGTGTGTTGAAGCAGGTTAAAACTATAGCATACCGACCCTGATCTCCATATTCCGCATTCAAGAGGGAGAGTGTGTTGAAAAAAACCAAAGACTTTACATATTTTTACATAAATTCATTACAGTCTTAAACCATTGTCTGTTTGTGTGCACTATTAAAAGGAAATAATGTAATGCCCAGATGGTGAGGTTTGTCACAGCCATAAATTATAATAATTAAGAGTGTGGTTAGAAAGTCCCTGAAATGTTTCGGCTCTGCTGCAATAAACTTCTCACCTGTTCCTGTTCACCGCCTCCTGACTGCTGCACACAGAAACCCTGGGAGGCTTGACTTGGCCAGCGCTACGGTAACAGACAGCGGGCTGCAGTCATGCTGCAGATCATTTAGCCTGCAACACAGAGCTTTAAAAACAGAGTGGTACTGCATTTCAAATCCACCACAGACCGAGGTTAACATCCAATCAGAGGAAGCACAAATGTGGCAAAGAGAGAGAAAGGTGACGTTGTGTTTACTTCATGTAAATGATGCACAGGGCCCGGTGATGAAGGGTCAACAGTCTAAGAAAAATAAAAATATGTTTCAGAGTATCTTAGTAAACAGAGCAGGTTCACCATTACCCTGGGGGTGAAATGAGCCGCGCTGATCATCTCTTTTACAATCTTTACAATTTAAGTTTAGATTTTTGAGCTCAGTCCAAATTTAATAACATGTCAAATAAAATAGCCATTTTTTTGTTTGGTATTTGAACCTTTCAATGCTGCAGTTCCTTCTGGACCATTGTACTTCCTGAACCATCCTTTAAGATTCACGGGAGCGCGTCAATCCCATGCTGTAGTTCTTTTTTAAAACACAGAACAGAACGTCCTCTGCTGCCCGTGGATAAACGGAGAAGGAAGTGACGCCTGAGGAAGTTTGCAGCCGCAAACGAAACGTAGCGAAAATACAGGTAAACAAAACTGTTCTGTGTTTTAAAAAAGAACGATAGCATGGAATTAGAAATATGGCACAGCAAGAACACACCTGAGATGTTCAAAGAAAAATACAGACAACAAGGAACGAAGGACTTCCGCCGTTTGGAACGATTACATTAGAAACGCGCACGTCTAAGAAACCACCTTCGTTTCTGTTTAAGATGCCGGGACGAAAACATCACACCCACAAGCCTACAGCTGAAAACACCGATCCGGACCAAGACAGCACAAAATGTAATAGAAAGAGCACAGAGAGCACTGCTCAAGGAGAGGATAAGGAACGTCATAACCAAACAGAAGCAAGTAGAAGACGAACTGGAAAGAGGACACCAGGACTTAAAAGGGAATTAAAACTTGATAAACAAATGGAGGAACTAATTAAAGGACACATGATGGAAAAACAGAAAAAAGAGTTCACAAAAGTGAAAGACACATAAAGAAGCTAAACAAACTCATAAACAAGAAAAAGAGGGGAGAAATACAAGGTAACTCCACACCAAACTCATGGGTATGTAATATTTCACAATACAAACTAACAGAAGCAGAAGAGAGCATTTGGTGTTACTGCAAAGTTTAAACCTAAGAAAATACCATATGATGAATTCATTGTAGCAACAGAACTAGCATGTCAACAGATCACAGATGAGGGAAAGAAAGCAGAACTTAGAAATAACGTAGTTGGGATATTGAAAAACAGCCAAATTCAACACAGCAATATTACAAAAGAAGAACAATCAGCCATGACAGCTTTATCCAAAAATGAACAGATAATTAATCTACCGGCAGACAAAGGAAGAACCACAGTAGTTATGGACAGAGAAAAATATAAACAACAGATGAAACAGATGCTAGAGGACAAAAATACATATGAAATACTTAAAAAAGATCCAACAGAAAACATTAAGAAAAACATGAAAAAATTACTGAAGCCACTGCACGAAAAAGGCAAAATAACAGAAAAAATGTACAAACACTGGATTCCTACAGCAAACATAACACCAAGAATATATGGAACGCCAAAAATACATAAACAAAACACCCCACTTAGACCAATAGTAGACAGCATAGGTACACCAGCATACAACATGGCAAAAGATATCAGCAGAATCATCAGCCCGTTATTAGGAAATACAGACCAACACTGCAAAAATAGTATAGAATTGGCAAAAGAACTAAAGGAAATTACAATAGAAGACAACGACATACTCATCTCACATGACGTCACATCTCTGTTCACAAAAACACCAACCCAAAAAACCATAGACATAGTAGTTAACAGAATCAGGCAAGACAAAACTTTACACAAAAGAACAAACCTCACAGCAGATGACACAGCACAACTGATAGCACTGGTAGCAAACTCCACTTACTTCACATATGACAACACAATATACAAACAACTGGAAGGCTTCGCCATGGGTAACCCGTTATCAGCCACCCTGTGTGAGTTTTTCACGGAAGACCTAGAGCAGAAAGCCATGGCCACTTGGCCACTGCCCCCCCCCCCCAAAAAAAATGCAAAATAAAACTATGGAAACGCTACGTAGACGACATACTGGAAATCATACCAAAAGGACAAACAGAAACACTAACACAACACTTAAATAACATTGACGACACGGGCAACATAAAATTCACTTATGAGTCAGAAACAGAAGGCAGCATAGCATTTATGGATATGAAAATCACCAGGCAGACCGACGGGACCCTAAACATAAACACGTACAGGAAACCAACACACACAGACCAATATTTATTATGGACATCAGAACACCCCACCATACACAAAATGTCAGTAATCGGAACATTATGTCACCGAACAAACATAATAACAGAAGAAAGAGACCGTAAACAAGAGGACAAACACATACAACATGCTTTAAAGACCTGCCGATACCCGACATGGGCGATAAAAAAAGGAAAACAACAAACAACAACAGCAAGAAAAGAACAACCTAAGCAAAGAACCAGAAATCCAGAAAGACAAGAACCAAAACCAGTGATAACCCTACCATACATCAGAGGCATAACAGAAAAAATAAGAGCAACAATGAAAAAATACAACATAAACACACCAACAAAACCATACACAACAGTTAGAAACAGACTAGTGCACCCAAAAGACAAGATACCAACTGGATTTAAATGTGGAGTCATTTACGAAATCCCATGCAAACTCGCAGGGCCGGCTTTGCTGACAGGCGACACAGGCGGCCGCCTGGGGAGCCATCTGATGGATAGGGCGCAAAAAAAAAAGTTTATTAAATTTATGTTTGTAATATGAAATGCACTCTCTACATACTCAAAATTCCCCTCTGAAATGACATGAAATTAAAACATCAATATTTAAATTCTAATGATCTGGCTGCATGACGAGCTCCCGCTTGGGCCACCGCTCCGACGCATTTGACCGTTAAGGGTGCCGTAGATCACGTGCGTGGGTAGCACTGTAGAAGGACATCCTGTTGTTGCGTTTAAACTTTTGATATTTTACGATCAAAAGAACACCTAAGCCATCGGGATCAGCATTTCGAAATTGAAGGAAGGAGGAAGAAAAAAATGGGCCCAAAGCGGAGGTATGTAGACTATAAATTTGGCAAAGGAACTTTTTGAGTTACAATTTTAGCTAACTGCCTCTCCTGCCACACACGGTCCACGGACGGACCCTCGCTAGCTGTTTACATTCACAATCCAGTATCTCATAACTTTAACCAATTAATTTTACTTTTGAATCGTCGTGTCCAGATGCAGTGAGACAATATCTGCAGCCACGACAGGCACCTGTTGACACCACGGGGGCGGGACTGTCTTCTACACCTGTTGAGCCTCACTGTGATGATGAAGAAGGGAAGATTTTTTTTTACCGTTTTTTTTTTCGAGTTTGATTGCAGCCTTTTTATGAACTTTGATTCAAGTTTTAAGTATGCATACAATATGAATTTAATATTTTCATGTCAGAAGAACGTTAGGTGTGGGTGTAGCAAAATTTCAACTTTGTCCGACACATTGGGCGGGCGGCACCGCCGCGGCTGTGGCGGGGACTCCCCCGCTGCCGCTGGCAACGCGTCGGTGTTTCCTTGTTTAATAAATGAAATCCTCTGAGTTCCTCAGATAACCGGTTCTTCTTCCTCATATTCTACAATTTATTTGATGCTGAAGAACACCTGAGAGTGAGACATAAGTTTTTCTATGGATGCTCTCATTTCCACCTGTTTTTGATCATTTTATTCATGTTTTCATAGAACAGATTAAAAAAAGATCAATAAAATAAAACGTCCAGTAACAGTAAAAATAATGAAAAGCATCACTGCACATGACTGAGAAATATTGAATGTGAAAGTGGCACTGTTCTTAAGTAATTCATGCATCAGAGGGTTACGTTGCTTTGTGTGTGTGTGTGTGTGTGTGTGTGTGTGTGTGTGTGTGTGTGTATTTTCTCACAGAAGAAGAACCCAACACCAGCAGACTCAGTGCTCCAATCCAACAGCCTGAAGAGACACCATCATCAGCTTCAACAGATGCCTGTGAACATGTATGAGCTGCTGGCCCCATGGATCCTGCTGACTGGTCACAGCAGTTGAACAAAATGGAAAGTAGAACTTTCTTTATGATGACACTGATGTTTGAGTTTTCCTTTTGATTGCACAGTTTAATGCTGCTTTTGATTTTGCATCCCCCCCCCCCCCCCCCCCCCCCCCATGACATTTGCACAACATTTTGAGTTGTTGGTTATTGTAATATTCTCAGGTTACTTATCTTTGAAGCTTATATTTATTCTTCAGGCTGTTGACTTTGAAGAGTTGCTGTGTGAATATTTAAAATAAAAAAATAGTTACCAAGGAATAACTGCGGAGTTATTTTTCCCAATGTGTGGTGGGTGGGTGGACTTGGGTTTGGGTGAGAGGCGTGCAGGCACGGGGTGGGTGGGGGGTGGGGGGGGCACATGGGCAGTCTCGCCTTGCTCATCAAATTACCTAGAGCCGGCCCTGCTGCAATACAGCATACATAGGAGAAACCGGACGCCAACTCAACACACGAACAATAGAACATAGAAAGGAGTACGAGAGAGAAACAAGTCGAAAACACACAAGAGCAGCAAAAGAAGAAGCAGAAAGTACAATAAAGAAGTCAGCCGTAACAGATCACTGCATAAGAGAAAACCATATAATGGACTGGGAAAAACAAGGATCATAAACACCGAACAGCAAAAATACAAAAAATGGATCAAAGAAGCTATCGAGATAAGGAGACGTGGATGTGGGACCGTGAACAGAGACGATGGAGTTTACACGTTGGGCCGTGCATGGGACTGCATCGTCGGAGAGGGGAGAGCAGGCACCAGAGGGCGACAACGTCCTCTGCTGCCCGCGGATAAACGGAGAAGGAAGTGACGCCACCATCAGCGTCAGCCTGAGGAAGTTTGCAGCCGCAAACGAAACGTAGCGACAAAACAGGTAACAAAACTGTTCTGTGTTTTAAAAAAAGAACTACAGCATGGAATTAGAAATACGACACAGCAAGAACACACCTAAGAGCGCTTCAATCCGATCACGTGATTTTCAAAAGATGCGGAATCGGGTGGAAAAGATCGAATTCAACTTTCTAAAGCAAGCATGACCTTCTTAATTCATCCTGAAAAAGAGATTTTCTAATGGAACAAAACTGGCTTCGTTTTTAATTTCATCAAGTCCCGCTACATCAACAGTCTCTGTTCCTTGGATGAAAGCAATACTGTAAGGTCACAGACACTCAAAATCATTACTGAGGGATCAACGTCAATCCTTTTCAGATTTAAAGACTTTCCCAACATCAAATGCTTCTTGGGATCTCTTTACTCCCAACATTTATTTTACTCATGAATTCCAACCTTCCTGCAGGTGTGAGGTAGCCTGGCAAGCCAGACTAAATAAATGTATTATTTAGTCTGGCCATGCTCCATTGACAGCTCTCGGTTGTGGGGCGGGTTCTACCGTTGTCTTTCAAATGATCTCCGCATGCTACTGGACAATGAATGTGACATACTCTTGTTTCACTCTGTTGCATCATCCCACCCACCAGGCATATAGAGTGCCCTGATTGGCCCACAAAGCGGATAAAGCTCTGTGATTTGTTCACTAAGCAGATAGAGCACTATGATTGGCCCACCATTATGGACCAATCACAGCTCTTTATGTGTTTGAAACCCCTCTAGAGAGCTGTGATTGGCTAGCCAGAGTCCTGGTAGGAGCTGCTGAGGTTCCAATGGAGCATGCCTAGACCATTCTTTGCAATGCAAGAATTTGGTCTAGTTCACTAGGCTAGGTGTGAGGGATATAAAGAGCTAAATATTAGGACTGTGACATAAACTTCAGCTCTAGATTAACATCATGGTTCCACTTGTGTTTTTGCACCTGCTTCAAGCAGACTTCCTATTTACCTTCTTTGTTCTCTCATTCTCTGAGCCTTGCCCTTTTTCCCTCGGGCAAAAGATTTAGCAGCCATAAACCCCAAATGCATCAGCTGTGATGCTGATGACCTTTGACCCTGGAACTGCCCTCTGCTCTTTGGAACCAGCCTTTGAGTCCTCTCGTGTCCCAAACATGTCAAACGCTCCAAAAGGAATCTGGATTTATTTATTTGAAATGTTAAATTTGGTGAAATTTGCACCCTCGTGTTTCTGTTCTGTAATAAAACAAATACAGCAAAAACAGCAAGCTCTCTCTCTGTTAGTTGCTGCTCTACTGCCCGCTCTCTGGAGACACCGTCTCAACATAGGCGAGTAAAAACAAGGGACAGAAATCAGAACTCATCCGGCTTTCTGTATGAGGCTCAGCTACTAAGCACCAGATGGTTCCCTTTTACAATCACCACAACGTGAGGTAAACTCTTTTCTTTTTACTGAATCGACTCTGAATGATTCACTCACCAAATGAATTGGGTTTTTGGAGTCGCTCTTTGGTGACCTCAATAATCATGTTGATTGCAAATTAACATAATAAATGGCATGAAAGAGTTACAGAAGCCATTTTGGACTTGGAACTACAGACAAAGCAAAGGTGTTAGCCTCTGCTGAAAGGCACGAGAACATGAGCCCCAAAGACATCTGCTTCTTTAAACACAAATGTGCATGTCTGGCAAATACCATAAACCCTCAAGGATGAAAAAAAACAAAAAACAAAAAGAAGCAAGTTGGACAGAGATACATATGATGCCATAGTTTGAGTAAGTTTCATTTCTATTCAAGAAAATGGTTCTTACTTGTGTAGCAAAGGGTTGCAAAAGCAAGCCAAAGATGTTTCACACAATTCCATCTGATGTGGAATGAAGAAGACGATGGCACACTGCCCTGGGAATTCCTCCAACACCTGAGGAGAAAACAAACCAGTGTTTTGTTTAGGAGGAACAGTCCACACCACTGGGATTCAAATCAAAATGCAATATTCTACCACAAACATGGTACTGCTTGTGAAAAGCAGCAGTTCCATCAATCTTTTACAGAACAAAGTACATCATCGATGGCTGTATGTATTGTTGCAGGGCTATTATTGATTACTGTAACTGTGACTGTTTAAGAATTACATCATTTCAACCCAGTGACAGCTAACAGCTGTTCAAATGACTTTTCCTGTGGCATAGCTTCAGACATGCACAGTTAGCATGTAACGGTTGTGTTGACTCATTGATAGTAGGGAAACACTGAGCGGACCTCAGAACAGAGGTGGGTATATTAGACAAAAAAGGAATTGTGGTACCTCACATTGAAATTACAATTACTCTCCACAAAAGGTTGAAGTATCATGAGAGATCTATTCACAAGTGGTAGGCAACTTATAACTGCATAATCATGTTCTTCTTATAACTCATCAGTAATGCAAAAGATGCCCAAGGCGTATCACAAGTGGAGGATTCCTGCAGCACTTGGCGTATGTACCTCAATCCACTCCACTGAAGTCTAGAAATCCAAACTTCAAGGATTGACGGTAAAATATTGTTGATTTTAAGCTTAATATATTACCTTTACTTATGACCAATAAGATGTGATATTCTATATAGATATAGAGTATCAACCTGATTGGTCTTTGGATGTTTAATTAGAATAATTAGGATTCTTTGCTTTTTCAGTGATCATAACGCACTTCGTATTAATTCAGACAGAGTCAAGTATATAAGAAGTAAGAAATGTATTTTCTAAACAAATTAAAAACATGACAACTAGGAAACTACTTCATGTGATGGATGAATCTAAGCGGATGGAATGTGAGGTGTGATCGAAAGCCTTGATGGTTCAAAGAGTTTTGCTCCGGCTGGTCGCTCCTGAGCTCTGCTCACACTGACTGAATCACTCAGCAAGTGATTCTGTTTTAATATTTCCATATTATGATTACAGGGCCAACCAGGAAGTGCCATGTTAAGAGGTGTTAACAAACAAACCTCAGAACCACACCTTCAACAGATACAAGAATGCTCTAGTTCTGTGGATAAAGAACCTTTAAACTTTATGTGCAGAGACATTAACTGTAATTTATATCTTGTGAACATTGTGTATGAGTGTAGATAACGATTCACTTGTTAAACCAAACATTACTGATCATTACTTCAAAATGTTTATTGTAATAATAAAATTCATTTCAACTTCATTGAATTAGGCACAGATTAATCAAACATTAATAATATTATTCATATAACATTTGTTCATTCAACCATATGTTTATTTAATGATTATTTAACTTATGAGTTGGAAAAGTTCATCTTTCATGAGAGTGTGCAATCCTGCAGTCTTATCAAATCAAATCAAATCAACTTTATTTATATAGCACTTTTCATGCAAAAAAATGCAATTCAAAGTGCTTTACAGATTAAAATGGCCCCATAGATCCCATTTTCCCATCCCAGCCCCCCTTCCCAAGTATAAAACAATTAACAATTACGGTTCCCCTCCCGCACCCAACTTCCAAAGTGGACATACAATCACCCGCACACTTGTCCATGCGCACACACACACACACACACACACACACACACACACACACACACACACACACACACACACACACACACACACACACACACACACACACACACACACACACACACACACACACACACACACACACACACACACACACACACACACACACACACACACACACACACACACACACACACACACACACACACACACACACACACACACACACACACACACACACACACACACACACACACACACACACACCAGAGGAAACAATAGGCTGAGTTCAGATGGGTCAGGTAATGAACGACACATCATCAGCGGAGCCATCTGCCCTAACAGCAACAGATCCACGGCAGCAGTCAAGACACCGGCCCATGAGTCATGGGCCAGTGTCTTGCCATGACGCCCAGTGGCATAGGGCAGAAACACCCACCACTTATTAAAACAAAGTTTTAGTTGGGAACACAGGCTGACATCTTGTCCCCCTGAAATGCCAACAAGCACTGCAGAATCTTCTGGCTTGTTGGAAGACAGAATGTAAAATCCACTTTAGAGAATAGAATTATGTCTGCAGATGACCGGTGGCATGTAGGTCAATATGTAGGTGAAAAATGACTATTTCTGGACGTTACATTACCCAGTCAGTCAAGAAGTTATGCACAGATGGAATCAAGCTCCTGATTACAGCACTCTATTTTCCATGATGACATCTGAATGCAGCGTGTAGCATTTCATGTGAATGTCCAACTTGGTAGAATATCTCTATGTGATGCATTGTGACAACTTAAAGTTGTAGTGCAGTACACTCATAAAGAGTTATAGAAAGGTTCAATTTACGATGTATGTGAGCAAGGGGATTTATATGATGGTGACTATTACTTCATTCAGGAAAAAATTATATTCTACGATGATTTGTGAACAACAGAAAACCACAAGATAGCGCACAGGCAGAGACGGATATCCGCACATCATCTGTCTTGGATATCAGGATGACCTCAGACCCAAGTGATGATCCATTGCTCACAAGCTTTTTACCTGACTCAGTTCAGTTTATTTATAATGCACCAAAGGACAAGAGTCATCTCAAGGACCTTCACACTGTAAACATTCCAATACAGGTCAGTTCATTAAGCCAATCAGTAAAAAGTTTCCTATATAAGGGACCCAGCAGGTTGCATCAAGTCACTGACTAGTGTCAGAGTGTTTACAGCAATCCTCATACTAAGCAAGCATGCAGCGACTGTGGAGAGGAAAACTATCTTAACAGGAAGAAATCTCCAGAGGATCCTGGCTCAGTATAAGCAGCCATCTGCCATGACTCACTGGGGATGAAGAAGACAGAGCAGACACACACACACACACACACACACACACACACACACACACACACACACACACACACACACACACACACACACACACACACACACACACACACACACACACACACACACACACACACACACACACACACACACACACACACACACACACACACACACACACACACACACACACACACACACACACACACCAAGTAGTGTTTCTTTGGCTAAATTGTGATTTCATTGTTGATACTCTATTTCTTTATCTTAGTGAATCTATAATTAAAGGGTAAACTAGTAGTAACACATTCAATGTCAAACAGAGTAAAAGTTATTATCAGGAGAGGGAGATTGTTTAAGTGGTTAGCAACAGTGTGCTAGCCGATGGCCCCCTCCATGAGGCTACCACAGCTCAGCAGAACATCATTGTAGCTTCTTCTGGGGAGAAAAATGGAGACAAAATAAAATGAACAGCTCAAATAGCAGGAAATACAGTTGGGAGAGAAAATGTAGAAGAAAGTAGTAGAGTGTGGAAAGTGGTCAGAATGTCCTCCAGCAGTCTAAGCCTATAGCAGCAAAACTACAGAGATAACTCTGGATGACCTAGCCGTTTAGATCGAGGGAGGGAGGGCGAGAAAGAATCATCTTTACTGACTGTATTCTCCACTGTGCACGCCACATCCATCTACTTCCCCACTCATCTAAACCTGGGCTAACATCAGAATGTGATGAAATACCCTATCAACTAAAAATGTTTTAAGCCTAGTCTTAAAACTACAAGAGTTGTCTGCAGACTAAAGCTGGCAGCTGGTTCCACAAGAGAGGAGCCTGATAGCTAAAAGATCTCCCTCCCATCCTATTTCAGATATTCTGGGAACCACCAGTAAACCTGCAGTCTGAGAGCGAAGTGCTCGGTTAGGAACATATGCAACAATCAGATCACTGATGTATGATGGAGCTTGATTATTAAGCAATGTGAGAAGGAGGATCTTAAAATCTATTCTGAATTTAACAGGTAGCCAATGTAGGGAAGCTAAGACAGGAGAGATATGATCTCTCTTTGTAATTCTCCTCAGAACTCTAGCTGCAGCATTTTGGACAAGCTGAAGACTTTCCCCCACCACCTATAGTACAGGAAGCTCAACAGGTATTTCTGGATAACCAGCAGGTTTTAAAGATAGGAAATGGTTTGTCAGTGAGTCCAGAATAATAGAACTATTCCAAACATTTTCAAGTTGCAGTAGACACTTAACACTTTTGGATATTCTTGGACCAGTTTGGCTCATAGCAATACAATATGCCATTGACGTTGGCTCATTAACGTGTCCCGCTGATGGTTGGAGGAGGAGTAGTAGAACCAAAAATGCAGATACCCAGAACGACTCGGAGCAGGAGAGGATGCAAAATTATACATCTTTATTAAAATGATGAGTCTAAGAAGACCAAATGGGGCACAAAGCCAAAAATTCCTAGGAGGGCAGAGCCAACAAAAACCTGGTAGGGCAGAAGCTAAAAATCCTAGTGACCTAAGAGGGGGAGGACAAAACAACGACGACACATACATTGAACCAACACCATACTGTGACGCAGACAGGGTTAAATACACTGGGGCAGGATGAGTGGGAGATGAGCTGTAGCTGCGCGGGGAGAGAAACCTAGTGAAATCAATTAACTAATCAGGGAGAGGAAAGTGAGCTGAGGAGGGGAAAATAACATGAGCTAAGAATAAAAACAAAACCTAAAGACAAGAGCAAGATAAATAACTAATGATCTGAGGAGGAAGGAGAACTAAAAAACCGGTGGGGAAAGTAACATACTAAAAGACAAATTTAATGAAAAGCTGAACCTATAGAAAAACTACAGAGGGGTGACTAGGGGAGACCAACGGGAGCACAGGACCTGGGGGGATACCCGAGGGGAGAACTTGGAGGGGGCTGCAGACAAGGAGACACATGAGGAACACAAGGAGACACATGAGGGAGACGCAGACACAGACCATGACATAACGGGGTTTCATCTTAGTACAGCCTTGATTACAGTTGTCCCTAAACCAAGAAAATGTCAGCTTGACTGTGCTAACTATCAACCAATTCCTCTGAATAATGATGGTTTGAATATTTTCTCTAAGCCTTTGCCCAATAGACCTGAAGCTGTTGTAGGTATTATGGGTATTAGACAAGCTACCTTGAAGGCTGCTTTCCTTTTGATATTCATTGCCTCTTTCGTATTCTTGACACACAAGTTACCAGCCTGTGGACTGGCCTTTGATCATGAAGAATTTCCTCATTTGAGATTATTGGTATTGTAACATCCAGCAATGACCAGTTTTTAAGTACAGTTTGACCATTCAACATCTGGTCAAAAAGGAGACACGAGACTGCATGTGTTCCCTTTAAATCGGCCTGCCTTCATCCCATCAGCTGGAGCTCAGAGCCTCTCTGCAGCTCTGAACAAAGAAAACGACATGTCAACAACAATGTTCTCTCCTCAAGGCCATCCTTATCATCCTACAGGATTTTTCATGCCTAACACTTGCAGCTCAGATCAGTTGCTAAATCAAAGAATGATTTCCTAAATAAAATATGAACTTCTAACGTATAAGCTAGATAATCATTAAATAAACATTTGTTTATTGCTACTTATAATAATTATAATATAATGAAATGTTTCATTAATCTGTGCTCAATGATTGAAGTTTGAAATGAATGTTATGTTATGATTACAGTGATTGAAATATGTTAAAGCATGTTTATATGACAAGGTCATAACCATTTGCACTCACACAAAAACTAAGTAAAGTTAAGTTAAACTTGTGACACATAAATAGCCTTTACCCCAGATCGGAGCCTTCAGATAAATGGAGGCATGTTTTTGAGATTCTTGGTAATATTCCTCAAACTTATGTTTATGTTTATTCATTTAGCAGACGCTTTTATCCGCAGCAACTTACAATTTATAATCTATAGGGCATGTTGTGATCTGTGGGGGAAACCGGAGTACCCGGAGGAAACCCACGCATGCATGTGGAGAACGTGCAACTCCACGCAGAAAGGCCGCAGCCGAGTTTCGAACCTGCAACCTTTGTGCTGCGAGGCAAAAGTGCTAACAACTGCACCACCATGCAGCCTAAACTTGTCCTCAGAATAAACTTGTCAACCTCTGGTTGGCTACATGAATCATAACATGAGAACATTAAAACCGGATCACTCTGGTGATTCAGCAGTTCAGTTCAGTTCAGCTCAGCGGTTCAGTATGTTCTAGAGAAAGCTTCAGACCGGCCATCTGAAGCAAGACCTCTTTAACCCATCAAAGTTTTTGACATGTCGTCAAAATCTTTTTGCACCTGCGAAGCTGATACAGCAAACGGTTCCTGCAGAACAAGCTGATATTGTTTAGACTCCTTAAAGAGTCCCAAACGTGTGGTTCCATCCATCTGTCGTGACCCTAGAAATCTCTGGACTGAAGAGTCGGTGCCACGGTATTCTACAGCCCTTCGGTGCCAGAAGTCATCCAACCTCTCTGACCTTCGGATCCACCAGGAGGGTCCCCAGAAAGGGTGAAGTAGACACACAGATAGCGCCTGATGTGCATTTGATAATAATCAATTTCATAGCTTAACGCAAACCAAAATCTTTTGCTCCCATAACTCAGCTCTCCTAGATATGGAAGTTCCAATAACATTGCATTCACACATAGGTTCATACATCACCTTTAGTTCCATCCATCACAGTAAATGTTAGTTAACTTGTCATGTTTTAATTGTTGGTAAAATAAATTCTTACTTTTATAAACCTGACTCTTTTCTGAATCAAAACGAAGTGTGTACAATGCCTTAATGGAGGAAAAAATCAATAAGGGTATGCCATGGAGTCGGAAGACATATTTAATGAGTAGATTGGCTGTTTCAGCAGATGAGGGGAGTGACTTGAGGGGAACCAGGTGACAGGACTTAGAAAAATGGTCAACCACAGTGAAAATGACAGAAACCCCATTAGGGGGGGCAAACCAGTGATGAAGTCCTGAGCGATGTAGGACCAAGGACAAGTGGGTATAGGAAGTGGATTGAGAAGACCAGAAGGAGGTTGGTTGCTGCTTTTGTTGCGAGCACAGGTAGAAAAGGCATTAACGTATTCTCTTACGTCTCTGATCATGGGCGGCCACCAGAAGGTCCTACGGATGAGAGCCAGGGTGCGACCAACTCCGGGATGGATGGAAAACTTGGCCGTATGGGCCCAATGAATCAGGGTACCTCGAACTCGGGTAGGAACGTAGATCTTTTGTGGCGGACCAGTACCGGGTCAGGTTCAACTTGTTGGGCTTCCATGACCTTGTTGGTGATGTCCCAACCAACAGAGCGCACAATGCAGGATGGCGGCAGGATCGGGGCAAACTCAGGGTCCTTGTCGGCGGAGTATAGTCCAGACAGGGCGTCGGGTTTTTTGTTCTTGCATGCGGGTCTGAAAGAGATGATGAAATTAAAATGGGAGAAAAACAATGACCAAAAGGACTGGCAAGGGTTCAATCTTTTTGCTTCCTTTAGATATACCAGGTTTTTGTGGTTGGTCCAGATAATGATGGGGTGTTCTGCTCCCTTAAGCCAGTGTCGCTACTCTTCCAGGGCCAATTTAATGACCAGTAGTTCACGATCCCCAATGTCATAATTCTGTGCGGCTGACGAGAGACGCCGGGAGAAGAAAGCATATGGATGGAGGCGATGATCTGAGGGAGAGATTTGGGACAGCACATCACCTACACCAGAGTCAGAAGTGTCTACATCCAAAGTAAACTGGGCAGATGTGTCGGGACGGGTGAGGACAGGTGCTTGTGCGAACTTTGAGAGCCTGGAAGGACTCCTCAGCCTTGAGGGACCAGATAAAAGGTTTGTTGACAGAGGTGAATTGAGCGAGTGGAGCGGCAGTCTGACTTTAATCTTTAATGAAACGGCGGTAGAAATTTGCAAAACATAAAAAGCGTTGGAGTTGCTTACGAGTAGTAGGGTTTGGCCAGGAGAGAACAGAGTTGATCTTGTCCGGGTCTGTCTTCAACTGCCCGCTCTCTAGAATGAAACTGAGGAATTTTACATGCACATTTCTCTGCCTTCACATAAAGACGGTTTTCCAGGAGGCGTTGAAGGACGGCTCTAACATGTTGTCTGTGTTCAGCAGGGGATCTGGAAAAAATGAGAATGTCATCCAGGTAAACAGTTACGAATTTGTTGAGGTAGTCGCCGAGGACAGAATTAACCAAGGACTGAAAAACGGCAGGGGCATTTGTGAGACCGAAAGGAGTAACCAAGTACTCGAAGTGACCTAGGGGTGTCTTAAAGGCGGTCTTCCATTCATCACCCTCTCTGATACGGACGAGATGGTAAGCGTTGTGTAAATCCAGTTTTGTGAAGAGCGTGGCATCCTGTACTGGTTCGAAGGTTGAGGAGAGTAACGGGAGAGGACACTTGTTCTTGACGGTTATTACTTTTTATCATCTGTTAACTCGGTAAGTAACTGAGTTACTTGCTTGACAAAGTAATCATTACCTATAACTAATAACCATTTTAAAGTAACATTCTCACCACTGCTACCATGTTAGGCGCTGTTGACACAAAACAGGAATGCCAAGGCCACGGACGGAGAGCGATGACGGAGCACTGAGCAGGAGTGCCGACATCCTGAAACACTCCTGTGCTGATGACGTGGGCTGCTGTGGGGCATGATGGGAGATGGGGTTGAGTTCAGGGGTGAGCAGGCTGGGAGTGCAGGGTTCAGTGATGACTGAGTGAGTAGCATAATAACATACCATAAATAAATCAAATGCTGTGTGATGTCCATATGCAGACTTTAATATCACTCTTCATATTTCTGACACTATTTATAGTAATAAATTAATAAAAATGGAACCGGGGATTAAACTGTGATAATCTTATCTAATAACACATTCCATGGAGGATTAGTTAATTCTGGACTGTGATGTCCTGCTCAGGTTGGAGCTCTGGTTCGCTGGCCTTTGTGTTTTCATCTGACAAAAGCAGGTTCTTACTAACATTAATACTTTAAGAATACAGAATGGACTTCAGAACTGAAAAATAGGCTTTCCTGCTGGTCTTGGTTCATTTGAACTGAATGCTGATTAATAGAGCTGTCGTGTTAGAGTGATTTATTTATTTATGGAGTAAACAACGGCTCAGTGAAGTGATGCTCTGACCCACCCCCACCATCATGAACGTTAGTGTTAGTCATCTATCAGCAACATACTCACATCCTAGCTGACCCTTTGTTGAACTTTTCCCAAAATCGTGCTTTATTTTATGACTTTTCCCCTTTTAACTTCATTAAAACTACCAAATAAACACAAAAAGAAAAAAAAAATGTGTAGCCAATCATTTTTGTTTTGTTTACCGATTTCTACATTGCAGGAAACTATTTCACCCCCCTGCACACACACACACACACACACACACACACACACACACACACACACACACACACACACACACACACACACACACACACACACACACACACACACACACACACACACACACACACACACACACACACACACACACACACACACACACACACACACACACACACACACACACACACACACACACACACACACACACACACACACACACACACACACACACACACACACACACACACACACACACACACACACACACACACACACACACACACACACACACTTTATTAAATCACAGAGCACATTGAATGCATTATTAAAGGAGAAAATATTGAAATTCAGACGTTTCTCTCCAGTTTGGTTTGTTCTCACACTCTTCTGCTCTTAAATTGATTTCACGCTCTATGACTATCTGCTTGGAAAATAATGTGCAGCGTTTTTAACTGGGAGGGGGAGGAGAAAATCACAGGGGAGGACAGGAGGATCTAGGTTCTCTGTAAATGCTGCCAGTCTTTCATTTCAAAGCTGCATCCAAAATGGGTTTTCAGTTTAAATTGGTATTGTTGTGTTGAGGCGATTCCTCTCCCTTTTCTCAGTTTGTTAGAAATGCTCTCTCTCATGAATTAATTATTAAAACATTTCAGCAGATGAGTCTAGCATGAGACGACATAACCACAAAGACAAAAAGGGCTCAAGGTTTGATCCGGTCATCTTGCCAGTTATTTAGTGAGTTCGTGTCCATCAAATCATTACGAGTGAATGCATAATTACATGTAGCCATTGGCTTAAGTTTAATATTTTAACACACATGGTTGTGGACTTGTGGAACAACTTTGTACAAATCTATAGTTGCCATGTCACACAGCTGGCCAATGTCTCTACGAAGAGGGAAAAGCTCACTAGCCCTTTGCAGAAGACACACCATGCCCATAAATCAGCGTAACACTGCCACCACGCTGTGTCTCATTAACTCGCAGTTGCAGCATGACGTTGCAGGAATTTTGCGGCATTCGTGCCACCACGCTTGGTAGTAAGATTCCAGCAAATGACTTGTGAATGCATTTTACCTACAGTGGGAGGTGCCATGGCAACGTGGGGAGTTACTGCCGAGCTCTGGCTGACAACTATGTTAAAAATGAAAGTATCAACGGCCGTAAGTTTCATTTTTGTAAACAGAATCAGCTGAGATGATCATCTGGAGTGATGCAGAGCTCCATTAGAGCTGGACCTCAGATCACCAGAGACTGCACGATGTAGCGTGTTTAACTACATACTAGAATTAACGCTGTTTGCTATCAGCTTTGTTAGATTCTGAGAAAGCTCAAACAAGCTGACAATAAAGCTTCTATCAAATATAAATATCTAAGATATTATATAGTCTATAGAAGTTCATATGCCAACTAGCTTGATCTCTTTTTAATCCAAAGATTAATGTTTAATTTAAGATAATTAAATTTAATAGCAAAAGTGTATTTATTTAAATCAGAAGTTTAAAGGAACCTTTGCTTTTTCAATAACCAAAAACATACACCATTTCTGTGTTTAATTTCAAAGAAGAGTCAGGTTTTTAAAGTTATGAATGTATTACTAACACTTTTTAAAATGACAATTTAGAAATGACTATTTTTAACAGACAATTTGATATTAAAACTTGTTTTAAAAAGCAAACCTGTGACGGAATGGAAGCTAAAATGAAAATGCGAGTTTTGGATGCGTGAATGAATATCAGAAGGTTTCTTTCAGCGAGAGAATCGTTCTGGGTGGAAAGATGTTTTGCAGCTAACTGATGTTTATTAGAAGAAACAGCATACAGACGCAATCTGTCAAAAGTGTCTACCTCACCCAGATCAGGACACCCTCTTCTGGATCCGAGATGTCAGGTGGAGATGGTGTCCTCCGGGCACCAGGTTGGTAGTAGGACCTTAGTGCGACCAAATCGGTCCTGAGATGTCTCCGTGGGTCACTCGACTGATGAAACTATTTGTGTCTCAAAATCAATAACTCTGAAGGAGTTTTGCATCAGCGGGTTACAGTGCCTTTATTCAAAGCAAGTCTATCGGCATGACAGAATGCTTAGTGAGGCTGGTGGTTTCAGCAGTCATCACGGCTGCTGGCGGTCAATCTGTGGGGCAAAGTTACAGAACGACACAGCTTGAACCAGCTGGGAAAATGTGACCTTTGTCACAAATTAGAGGCCATTCGTGACGCTACTGAGACTGCACGAGGACTGTGGAGGACAGCCACCTTTAGGAGTGAGTTCATAAAAAAACTTAACTGTTGGATAAATTATGGATACATTATTTTAAACAAAAGCTCATCCAGCTCTTTTTCCCCTGGCAACAGACAGGCATTTGACCTTGCTTCTTCCCAGTCCTGGCTTTTCAGTAAGAACGCCCTGTGCCAGCGTCTGGGTGTCTCCCTTTCGAAGTCTACTGGACTCGACACATGGGAGGCGACAAACGACCGCGATCAGCGAAATTTGTCGCTGTCACTTTTATTACCTGACACACGGGAGGCGATCCGTGGCAGCAGCCAGCGGCAAAGCCGTCTACGCGTTCTGTTCCATGGCAAAATCGAAACTTCAGTTGTTTTGTTTGGCTGTGTCAGGTTGGAGGGAATTAAGGTTATTTAAGCGGTTCAGAGTTAATAAAGCAGTAGATATGATGTTTCACAAGGTGCTGCTAGAGTTATGTGAACTTTTACTTCTGATTTAACTATATAAAACATAATAATCAACTTCTCCTCTAACTGCTGGCAGGGAGGAGCTAGAAGCCACTGGGGCAGAAGGACCCGCTGAGCGAGGCTCGTCGACCTCCGTGTTGTACAGGAGGGAAGAAGGGCTATGGCAGCCAGCCTCGTCGTACTCCTCACTGTTGATGACATCGTCCAGTCGGGAGGAGCCAGCCGGCTCCTGACCGACGTTGAAGAACTGTAAGGCCTTGTCTAGCGAGTACGTGCCAGCCACCAGAATTTCCTCGTCGGTGGTGGGGGTGAAGCACTCAACCCGGCGGACCTTTTCAGCCACGGGCAGAGAAGCACAAAACGGGCACGAGGCCTGGGGGGTCAAGGCCAGGCCAGTGTGATGAGCCCCGAGACAGGCCTCACTCTTGGCGTGCAGGTCGCTGCTGGAGATGGAGCCCGTCTGGCAGGCCGGGCAGGTCCTGGCGTCGCTGGACGAGGACATGGCTGGTGAGTTGAATGTTGTTTCTTCGATAATTTGCTCTTTAAAGAAAGCTCTTAAGCTTGGCTTGAAGAGATAACGGAGGCGAACAGTGGAGTCGCTCCACTTATATACCCACAAGGGGTGCCCACAATGGGTGGGCGTACATTTAAGCTCTTCATGATTGGCTGATGCTGAGATCATCCTTCCAATAGCAGCTAGCTAAAGGGCTAAGACTGTAATGTAGAGGTAAAGTAGGGCAGGGCCAACGTTAGCAGCTGTCATACGGTTCATCTGAAATGTTTGACTGCATTAGGCTTGTTATATTATGTGACAGGTTAGAGCACAGTCTCATGTTAGAGTTTTGTCATGAGAGCATTGAGATGCCTCACATACATCTAAAAATTATTTTTTCTAAAAATAAAGAATAATTTTAATCACAATTGAATCTTACCATCCTAGAAAAACCTCGTCCAATCAATGTGCACGTCCTGTTCTCACTGATTGGAAAGAAATCCCTCCTTCAAGCTGTGTGTGTGTGTGTGTGTGTGTGTGTGTGTGTGTGAGAGAGAGAGAGAGAGAGTGCACACACGAGTGAATTGTGAACTGGCGTTGTGATTTAGCACTACTTAGATGTAGCCATCCTTACGCTGACAAAAATTTAACTAAGTAACTTTTACTTTGAGTACATTTTGTTTACGATACTTTTTACTTTTACTTGAGTAAAAATTTAGGCAAGTACTTTTACTTGAAATTGAGTAAAAAATTATCAAAGTATTGGTACTCGTACTTAAGTAGGAAATTTTAGTACTCTTTCCACCTCTGGTGTCTTCCTATTGAGAAGTTGAACTTTGCGCTTCATGTTCCGACCTACATTACTACGCTCCGGACTGGGACTTCAAGATACTTATCAACATAAGACTGAAACCATCCTGATCAATGGAAGAGGACCCTGACCTCCAAACCCTATTCTCCAACCGGGACTCTCAGTCCACGGACAAGCCCTTTGATGAAGAACGCTTGGTTTGCCTCAGCTCTGCCGTAGTTAGAGCTGCATAAATGAAAATTACACCTTAATTTCTCCTCATTCACAGGAAGATTCGTCTGCAACTTTGGAGCTTTAAACTAAATTCACCTGATGTTTCAATACATCGAACTGATGTTTTCTGTCTATTATATGGTTTTGCTAACCCTTCCCATTCTCCTTACAGGAACTGCCATAAGTCATAGAATTGTGCATCACAGTAAATTCATTTCAATATGTATTAAATAGTTTTTCTTAAGGTTATAATTGTGCTGATTTAGCTAATTCAATTTTCTATCTCTGAACTGCTGTAGGATTTTAATGTCAGTTGTGTTTGACTTATTTTGTCACGTTGAGTGCAGGAGAGGAGGTTGGACCCAGGATGCAGAAGCACCCAGAAACTCTAAGGCAGGAGAGGTTTTAAGAAAAAAAAATCCTTCATTTAAGCAGGATGTGCAAAAAAGGTCCAAAGCTCAAAATAAGACTAACTCTCAAAAAACTTGAAAACTCAAAGGTAACAAAGCTCACTACTGAGCATGGACTCGGAGAGACTCAAGAGGGGAACAAACAACGCAACACATACGACAATGACCCAACCAACTCTGAAGGACAAGACAGGCTTTTAACACAGAGGGAAGCAATCAGGGGAACAGGTGACAGGTGTGAGGAGTGAGGCCTAGAGGGAGGACTGGTGAAATCAATTAACTAAATGGGAAGGGAAAACCAAGCAGAGGGGAAGATAACAACCTATAAAAACACTAAATAACTAAACCTAGAACTAAATGCAGAAATAAACAACTATTAACTTGAGGGGTGAGGAGGATTAATGTAAACAAATGGGAATTACAAGGGAGTGACAAGGAGGAAAACATGAGGAAAGCCTAGAGGAGATGGGGAGCAGAAGAAGACGCATGAGGAGAACCTGAGGGAGAACAGGAGGGGGCTGGGGACCAATGGGACACAGTATATGACATATTTGTGTTTATTACCTTATTTGTACTTATTATTTTTCATCGGACTCATCATTATTATTTATTTGTTCTTCTTATTTTGCTGATTTTTGTATTGAACTTTGTGTGGACTGATTCTTTGGACAAGTCAACAGGATTGAGATTACGTTCCACAATAGATAAATGATTGCAGCACCTCATGCTGTGTTTGCCTTATCGTGTTGATTCTGACATTTTATATCTGATCATAGTGTTCATTACTTTACTTATTATTTTTCTTGTTTTGATGCTTATCATTTTTGTCTTGAGTTAACTGCAGGGGTGGTTCTAGACAAAATTTTCCAGGGGGTCCACAGTGGGGCCAGTATTTTTTCATGGGGTGCAAGAAAAAAAGGGAAAAATTAGGGCAATATCAAAATTCTTTTTTGTCTCCGCCATATGACTAATTTTGTGCTTGTGCACAATTTTACCAAAGGAAATTCCTAGTACTGTGAAACTACTCATTTTTTTGTTTTCTTCTTTTTCATTTCTATCTTTAATATATTTTGGGGATCAAATTTATCAAAAAAAATTCCTTTACTTTTTTCATCTATGATCTTATACAGCTGTATTTTACTAAAATAAGATTCGAATAAATTCATAAGTAAAGACAATGAACAAGTAACCTGTTACAGCGAATGCAGTCATGGTTTACTTGTGAAAGTAAAACTGGCATGTTTTTATGGTACTCAGATAACAATTCTGAATGCTTCACAGCAACATGAGACTTGAGTAAAAAAATAATTCTAGTTGATTACTATAGTTTGTGACTTTATTTGAAGATTACATGTACTGTACATATGAAAAATAAACATTCAAACAAATTAAATATGTGCACAATACAATTTCGGACAATTTTTGCCTAACATGTTGTTTAACACTTCCTTTCTCCCAAATCTGCTTCTTCTCTGCAACGTTTGTTTTCAGGGCTTGTTTACACTCATAAGGCTGCCAACATGTCTGCGCACATCCCAGATTGCTACGCATAATCATGTGTGATTCTGAGCTCTTTTGGCCCTTGTTGAGCCCCGTATAAACTTCAATCAATCAATCAATCAATCAATCAAATCAAGGACACTTTATTAATCCCAGAGGGAAATTGGAGTTTCAGTACACACAATTCAGAGATCAGACATACATGGGCAAGACACATGACAAGAATTGGTGACTGTGGTCATTCGCAACCCTGAGTCACGCTACCTTAATAGAGATCAGAGGGTTACATGAGGAATTGGTTCAGGTGGAGGGAAAAAAAGGCACTTCAGAGTTACCCTCCCCCCAGAAGGGCAGCTTTGCTCTGCAAAAAAACATCTCAGACAGAAATGCAACAGACTTCAGACATCACAACATAAGTGTCCACTAGGTGGGGTGGTGGGTTGGGGCTATCCCTACATCAGTTCCTGCAGCCACGATAAGCAGCACATGTCACCTCAGTGTGGATAGGGGTGGGAGCATTGAGGGTTGGAGGGTTGCAGTGACCCTGGAACGTTTCAGCGGCCTTCCCGCTGTCCCGCCCAGTCTGGGATAGGAGACAGAGTTGAATTGCCATAGAGACGGCACATTCCACATATCTTCTGAAGGGGGAGTTTTCATTGGAGCCTTGCAGGCTCAAGGGCGCCAGATTCCGATTAGAAATTGTTTTGGGGCCAGACAGAGGTAATTTCCTCTCTGTCTTGCAGTTTGTTGGTCCTCAACCTCTCAAAATCCCAATAATGGACATTAATCTATCCCAATCCGTGCTGATTCATATTTAATTATTGAATTATTTAGACCAACTGGATTCTGTTGTTCCACTCTGTTATCAGATTCACCTTCAAGATAAGGCAACTGCTCCCAAAGCATGTTTAAAAGGTTCCTACATCAGTTATTACTGCAGATGGTGGAGCTCCTAGATGTCTCACACTGCAGTCTTCGTTATTTACTGTAGGTGTGAAAAAAGTCTAGAAAGCCTTATTGATCTCAGGGTTCTTCAGCAGTGTTTCACTTCTGAAACCAAACAAGATGGTGCCTTTAGACTAGCACTGGTAAAAGAACATTAAACAGCATCATTCGCATTCAGCAACACATCATAGTTCTGCTTGTGTTCTAGCTCATGCACCAGATCCAACTCTGTGGTCAAAGGATCCATCTGTCTGTGCCGTGCTGCTTTTGATTCAGTTCACATCTCATAGTCTGTCCTGTCAGTCTTTGATGCTCCGCTGGCTCGCAGTCATTTTTCAAAACATTGCACAGCCCATACACAGAGTCAGGGACATCATGAGTCATAAGTTGGTGTCTGGTCATTAACATACAAAAACAAAAAAAACTGAAAAGGAAAAAAAGAGCCACATTACAATCAGGCTGATGATGAAACTGAAAGTGCTTTTTAATCTAATAGAAAGCTTTTGAGCTGTGAACTGGAGTGTGTGTTGAGTGGAGGGAGTAATCCTCAGTCTGGCATAAGCTGGTGCTCTGAGTCCTCCTACGCTGCTACGGGGTGAGGAAGACAGAGACGTCTCAGTGCATTCTCCTCCGGTCTGCGCCATGTTGAGGATGTTTCTAAGCAGCATGTGGAGGCCTGATCAGCCTGACCAAAACAGCAACTCATGCTCCGTGTGTGTGAATAGTCTACTTAGTGAACTGACCTGAGAACAACTCGACACCTGGTGCCTTGCTCAAAGGCTTTGTGACAATAATAGGTTTTCATACCGTCACTAGCACACATTGTGCTTGAGTTATGACCACTGCTTCCATCATGGTGACATTTCAACTTAAATGCTGTCGGTTGTACATTTCAGTGTCCAAACTCTGGAAGTGGGTTGTTGTTTTCATTTTCTCTCAGATATTTGCTGATTTATGCCACTGAATGATTCACTTGCGGAAACGTGGACGGAGAAGGAAGAATTCTAGAGAAGACAGTGGGAGGACTGTTTTAGAGAATGAGGTGGTAGAACATGATGTTGAGCCAGCTCCAAAATGCACCATAAATCCCAAAAAATCTAAAAATGACACCGCTAAACAGAAAAGTGAAAACATCAAGTCTGACTCAATCTCAACTGACATAAACACCCCACCACCACCACACACACACACACACACACACACACACACACACACACACACACACACACACACACACACACACACACACATACACACACACACACGCGTGTTTTTGTGGACTACGTTTTCTAGTTGTTTGTGTGGACCCTGACTTCCACTATAGCCAGAATGGTGCAAAAATTATGTTTAACTCTAGGTGGGACAAAGGAAGCTTCCTCTAGGATTTTGGTTGTGTGGACCGGGTAAATGTCCACACAATGGTGAATGTCCACACAATGTTGGTCTCCCGTCAGGGGCTGGTCCACACAAACCCATAAAGACAAGTAAACACACACACACACACACAGAGAGAGAGAGAGAGAGAGAGAGAGAGAGAGAGAGAGAGAGAGAGAGAGAGAGAGAGAGAGAGAGAGAGAGAGAGAGAGAGAGAGAGAGAGAGAGAGAGAGAGAGAGAGAGAGAGAGAGAGAGAGAGAGAGAGAGAGAGAGAGAGAGAGAGAGAGAGAGAGAGAGAGAGAGTTACGGCTACCAGCCTGGCCATTGGGATGCAGGAGCCAGGATCACCCAGCCCTGATGATCAGCCTGACACCGCCCCTCCCCCTCCCCTCTCCCAGGCTGCTGAAGAGCACAGCTGGGCTGAATCCTGCTGGTGACCCACTCCTGGGATAAAAAGGCTGCACCTTCAGCAGTCTGGGAGGCAGCAGGGCAGGGGTTCTGCTGTCCTCCAGGCCTCATTTTGTTTTCATCCCCGTTTGTGATGAGTTTTTACTTTTATAGTTTAAACTCTGAGTGATCCAAAGGTTATCTTTGGTTGATGTCAGCTTAGTTGACTCTGTTTTAAGGTTAACTCTGATTTAGTTTTTAGACTTTTATCAACTTCGTTGTGTTTTTAAAAACACCTACTGTTGGGCAAAACTTTAACAAAAGTTTTAACCAGGTGTTTCATATAGTTGATAAGTTGTCTTTTAACTGTTGACCTTATAATGAAATTTTCGTTTTGCATTATTTTAATAATGCTCGCCATCTGTTTGCACTTGTTTTTGGAACCTTTTACAACAATTAAATCCATTTTAACCCCACTGTCTCATATCTTATGTTACCCCCTCCTTCACATTTTAACATCTCCTGTCGGGGACGTAACACACACAAACACACACGCACACACCAAATTTGACCATTGATGGAATAACCTGGTCATTCAGGATATTCAGGTAGTCAGCTGACCTCATTCTTGGGGCACACCATGGTGCATGGTGCATCACTCCATCTGCCTCTCTTCTTACTCTGATGCACCATCATTCTGGAAAAGGGTCCATCTGGACTCATCAGACCAGTTTTAATAAAGTGTTGGACAGTTCTGAACAAAGTTTGTCGTTTCTGCATCTCTGTGGATGTTTTCTCTGCTTGATGCCAAAGATCTGACCCTTCTCACACAGACTAACATCTTGTCCATCACCACCAGATGAGTCGTTCTACTTGGTTGTTTATGAAAAGGGAAACAACTCATTGCACCACTTGGGTAAAATAAGTTGTTGCAGTTGAAAGATAATCGCCCATGCAGTCATTATCCAATAGGACGCACATATCTATTTAATCAGTTAAATGCAGGCGCTGCCTTTTTTGGTCAGGCATTAATAGCTAGACTTTGTTAAAAACATTAAGAGGCATGGAAAACATTTCCACATAATCCAGTCCTCTCGGACCAATTTTTGAAAACCTCTGAGTTTTATATAACTGAATTCTTGGGACATGAAAGTAAATTTCACTACAGTCAGTCTCTATCTGACAACGCTGTTGCATCTTTAAAATCAACTGTTCCATCTTTACTGTCCTCAGCATCTCAGAGGAACATAGCAGAGGGCAATATTTTCATTTCTAGCCCCTCACAAATTGATGCCATAGTTCATAATGTTACTTTCTCTTTACGTGTGGCATTAGATGTTGTTACCCCTTTAAAAAAGAATTGGGGACAGGAAGTAGGCTTCCTGGTTTAATTCTCATTTACGTACTTTAAAACAAAACTCTAGAAAATTGGAGAGAACATGGCGCTCTACGCACCAGGAGGAGTCCTACTTATCCTGGAAAAATTGTCTTGTGCTTTATAAAAATATGCTTCAACAAACTAGAACTGCTTATTTTTCATCGCTAATTGAAGAGAATAAGAATATTCAAAAAAAAAAATTCAGTACAGTTGCCAAACTTACAAAGAATCATAGCTCTGAACCATCTATTCCCTTAGCCCTCAGCAGCAATGGGATTTTTCACAAGTAAAAGGAATACTATTAGAAACAAAATCTTTAGCATCCTCCCTAATATGATTTCTTCTTCCTCATTAAGTGAGGCAGCATCAGAGGTAACTGTAGAACCTCATCTGTGTTTGAACCGTTTTGATCCAGTTGAGCTTTCAGAGTTATCAGAAGAAATATTAGCTTAATCTAAACCTTCCACTTGCATTTTAGATCCAATCCCAACCAAATTATTTAAAGATACATTTCCTTTGGTTACTGCCCCCATTCTATACTGTATATAACCAATCTATTCTTAGTAAATGGATACGTACCATAGTATTTTAAGTTTGCTGTAATCAAACCTTCACTTAAGAAGCCTTCTCTGGATCCAGATGACCCAATGAATTATAGACCAATATCTAATCTTCCATTTTTATCTAAAATCCTTGAGAAAATAGTGGCCATCCAAGTATGTGAGCATTTAAACACTAATGCTCTGTTTGAGGAATTTCAGTCTGGTTTCAGAGAGTATCACAGCACTGAAACTGTATTAGTGAAAGTTACAAATGATATTCTTATGGCCTCAGATAAGAATTTTGTCTGTTCTAGTCTTGTTAGATCTCAGTGCTGCCTTTGACACAGTTGATCACAATGTTCTTTTAGAAAGACTTGAACATGTTGTAGGGATCAAAGGAACAGCGCTAGGCTGGTTCAAATCCTACCTGTCTGATATATTTCATTTTGTAAATGTACATGACAAATCGTCTTCATACTCCAGGGTTACTTGTGGAGTACCACAGGGTTCAGTGCTTGGACAAATTATTTTTGCTATGTATATGCTCCCAATTGGTAACATCATTAGACAACATGGGATAAACTTCCACTGTTATGCTGACGATATTCAGGTTCATCAGGGTTAATGGATAGACATAACTAATCGGTTAGGTAGATTACAGGCTTGTCTTGAGGACATAAAAAATTGGATGACTCTAAACTTTTTTGCTTTTAAATCAAGACAAGACGGAAGTTCTCATCTTTGGACCTGAAATTCAGAGAAGGAAATTGCTTAGTCAATCACCTGACCTAAATGGCATTAAATTAATCTCCGAGAACAAAGTAAGGAACCTTGGTGTTATCTTTGACCAGGACATGTC
Organism: Nothobranchius furzeri; assembly: GCF_043380555.1. Taxonomy (NCBI): domain Eukaryota; kingdom Metazoa; phylum Chordata; class Actinopteri; order Cyprinodontiformes; family Nothobranchiidae; genus Nothobranchius; species Nothobranchius furzeri. Next base: position 43,935,325 of record NC_091754.1, on the reverse strand, counting down.
ATTCAAATCCCACGTTAAACAGGTTTGTAGGATTTCTTTTTTCCACCTTCGGAATATTGCTAAGATTAGAAGCATCCTTTCCAGGAGTGATGCTGAAAAACTAATTCATGCATTTATTACATCAACTGGATTACTGTAATTCATTACTCTCAGGAAGTCCACAGAATGTAGTTAAAAGTCTTCAGCTTGTCCAAATTGCTGCAGCTATAGTTTTGATTAGAATTAAAAAGAGAGATCCTATAGAGGACCCCAACACGAGCCCGCCCCACCCCCATCCAACAGCTTGTACACTCACGTGCCTATGTGGACAGGGGGGCGTATGAGGGATAAAGGAAAATCCCGGACTTGCATGTCTGCTTGAAAAAACAAGGTCCATTCCTCATGAACTCAAAGAGTTGGGTCTTGGTGGGAGGGTGTGCTTCAGGCATTCATCTGAGTAGAGAAAGTTTACTTTCATTTTGTTTTGATTAGACTACAGAGAAAATTACCCATCAAGCCAAATATACGATTGTGTTTACCCTCCCACTGTCCTATCGGGTGACCCCTCCAGGAAAGGTGACCGTTGAGCAGGAGTGATGGTTTATCCTTTGAGGTCCATGTGGCAGGAGTGAGGTGGTGCTCACTCCTCACCCTGCCATGTGGACCTCAAGGGATGAACCATCACTCCTGCTCAACGTTCACCTTTCCTGGAGGGGACAGAGGTCCCTGTCTGAAAGATGAAGGACCTCCTTCAGGAATCAGATCAGTGTTATGTGTCCTCTCCTGAGTGCACGCCCTGCCACATCCTCCACTAACACCAGACTAGCGATGCTACGATGTCCAAACCCCGTCGGTCACAGGTGCCTTTCATAGAGTCCAACACCAGCTATGTGATAAAACTGTTTCTCCGCAGATAGACTTGCTTATTGCAGTGACCACGAACATTTTGAGCAACGCTTGCTAAACTGGCAGAAGTGGGAGTGTCCCGACACATTTTTAACCACGTAGGACAATGTCCTCACAAGCTTCAGACTTGTATCTATTTAAAAGCCAGTTTTGTAGTGACCTGTGACCTTTAAATGATATACATATACATATTTTTATTTTCACTTTGAAGAACCGTTTGATTTGTGCATGAAAGTCACAACTCTAATAAGTTTGCTCCACTCTGATGCTCAACTGCTCCAGCCAGACACCTGCATATGTGGGGTTGGGCTCTGAGTTGAGGAAGGACTTCATCAGTCAGACTCCTGTGTTGTTCTGTTCATCTTTATCAAAGAGGACAGTTGCTCACAGTTTGAGCTGCATTGACATAGAGTTGGGTCAGTGAGCCAGGGAGGAAAGATAAAGACATCGCCTTGTGAGGCCAGGCGCCTTGCTTACGAGGACACTGTCCTTCCTCGGTCAGAGAAAAAGGTTAAATAGAGAAGACCAACCTCACTTGTGGCGAGACGTGACCACAACTTATATTTTATACGTGTAAGTTTCAGTGTAAATGTATAACGAGCTTTTTACTTTTTTAATTGTGTTCATATTGGTTAAATTAAATATGTGAGCGAGTTACTACCCGCTAGCCACCGAAGCTGCAACTATCCAACCATAGATAACTGCTTCAAACCTAAAAAAACATTTCAGGTGTCAGCCCGACAGCTACATCTATTAGACTTCAAATGAGACGTTCTCTGGCACACGAAACTTACATTAAAACGAGAAATGTGACCCCAAAGTAGCTGCCGGCTCCTGATCCACCATCCTTTTGAAAATACCGCAGTGTATTCTGGGAAATTTTTGACCAAGGCCAGGGTACCAGACACCTCTCGTGTATCCTTGCTCAGCTAGCTAAACGGCTAACAAACGGAGGACAGATGTCTCAGTAACACATTGGAAAACACCTTGTTGGCAGTTCCTGATGACATATCTCCATGGCGGGACCAAGAGGAGGTTCCTTGACATTGAGAAACACCCAAAACCTGCAGCAGAGTCAAACTCTGACCTTAACGTCACTATCCCAGAGTTCAGTCAGCGCCATCTGGAGGTTGGTTGGTGTGCTTTCCACATCTACCACATACAGATCAGATTGGGGCGACGGTGGCACGGGAGTTAGGTGCTCGCCCCGTAATCGGACGGTTGCAGGTTCGAGCCCAGTTTGTTGCTGTTGTTGTGTCCTTGGGCAAGACACTTGACCCGCTTTACCTGCAGGTGGTGGTCGGAGGGACCGGTGGCACCATTGCTCGGCAGCCTCGCCTCTGTCAGTGTACCCCAGAGCAGTTGTGGTGTTGCAAGTCCGAGCAATCGGTCAAGGCTTAGAAACAGTGGTCAGAGACAAGGGTCACACAAGGGTCAAGAGGACAATAGTTCAGGACTTGCTGGTGAGGACAGAACTAGGCAAAGGGTCAAAAGACAAGCTGTCTTCTCTGGATCCACCCATGGACACACCCCTGGGCCCGCCCCTAACTCCACCTCTGGCGGGAAAAGAAGGAATGGCATGGAGTGAGGAGAAGTCCAGCTGGACCCAGGAGCTCTCAGGAATGCTGGAGGAAGATCTACAATTTGCTACCAACATGAAGATTTATGACCTGTGCTCTCATTCCAGGAGTGCAGAATGTAACTTTTGTGCCCTCATGTGAATACTGCATGTATTGAAAATGATACCAAATGTCTTATGTAGAGCTAAAAAAGTGTATCTGGTAAATGACCCCTTGACCTAAACTGTCAGGAGAGAATGACTTGTGACTCTTACATTGTTTAGAGCAGTCTCAGAAGTGATATAAAAGGATGCAGCTCAGATCGAGCGGGGCTTCGTTCTTGGGGAGATTCTGAGAAGACAAGAGCTGGTGTAAACTAACTCTTATTTAATCATTTTGAACTAATTCCTCCGTGGGGGATAGCAGTTGTTTTTCACTTTACCCAATTTTTTGTATTTTGATTTTGTAATAAAACTTTTTTGAAAAAGAAACATAATCCTGATTCTTTCAGGTTTTCTCTAAAGCTTCACGTTTGGGGCCCTGACCATAATTGCACAGAGGTAAGCATGTCGAAGATCGGTCTCTGAATTATCAGGACTTACTTTACAGTTTATAACAGAATAATATAAAGAAACCTTAAGATAAGGGAAGTTTTAACTTCCCCCTCCTTGCGAGTAACGAGTTGTCTTAAGGGCGATAAAAGCAAAATATTCGAGGTTATTTTGGCTCTGATTGCAGGTTGAAAAAGTCTCTAATCAGCTGGAAGGTTGGATTAATAAATAAATTGATAAACTTATGATAGCCTGATCAACTAGCATAAATCATTTTATAGTTACCAACCTCCCACATAAGCTGTTAGGGGCGCAATTAATTCCGGGTAATCCAAACAATTGCTGAGAGGCTTGGCTTGCCTCCAGACTTCTCTCTAGTATCTTAACCAAAAGGTAACGAGTTTAAAAGAAGTGTAGTACTCTGGGGCTGGCTATTCGTGCAAGTCATTTCACCTTTAAAATAAAAGACAAGATTCTAATTAGGTAGTCCAAACCCGGATCTAGTACAATTATACTCGTCGATACACCCCCGAACCCTGATGGATGCACCGTCTCATAAGTTCTAACGGAACTGGGTTTTAAAGGAACCGGTAAATGGGACGGGCACACGACAGTGGCTACAATGTAGCTCATCGCCACCAGTGTGTGAATGTGTGTGTGAATGGGTGAATGTGTTGTACAGCGCCCTGGGGGCTTCCAGGACTCTAGAAGGTGCTCTATCAAATACAGACCATTTACCATCACTGAGCAGATGGAATCCACATATCTGGGCTTCAAAGCTGGTTAATAGCTGAAAAAAGTCGGCGCCTAGTGGCGGGTAGAGTCAGTTTTTGTGAGACTGAGGAGGGTACGGCTGCAGATGCAGAGACTGGCAGCATGGGCGCTATGACTGTAAACAGGAACAGAGGGGGGAAGCATCGACACATCCGAGGCTTTGCGTGGTAGCAGCGAGCTGAACCGAACGAGCAGAGCGACAAATCTGGTTCTTGAATCATTTTTGTGGTGCTGCTACGGCTGATATCAGCATTCTGTGTTCGATTTCTAAACAAATCTTACCATTAGTCAAGGCACGGCAGCTTTACTTCTAGAGCACATTTCAATCACAGAGGCAATGCAGTGTGCCTTACAATTATCAGCACATGATATGAAAACAACATAACCTCTTTGCATTTTTAGAGTAACACCTTTTTTGGTTTTGATGGGATAGTGCCATGTTTACAAGTATTACTGCACGATACAGATTTGTTTACTTTATCTCAAACTGTCAGTGATCATGTGTTTAATGATTGTTTTTATTAATATTTTAATTTAATTGTAAGTTATAATTATAGTTTTATTGATTGAAAGTGTGAAGTGTGAATTTCTGGCTGTAAAAATTAAAAAAATATATTTTAGTTAAGACTAAATCAAAAGTACTTTTCAGAATGAACACTGTGATCATAACAAAGGTAGAAATAATATATTATAATTATTATATATACTTATGTCAGTGTTTGAGCCAAACTGGCAGACGTGAGCGTGTCTCACGCAGCTATGAACCACGTAGGACAATGTTCTCACGGGCTTGTGATTTGTAACTGTTTATCAGTGGGTATTGTAGTGACCTCTGACCTTTACATATTAGTATTGTGACAGTACTCTGTTGGCGTAATTTGAAAATAGAACCATCAATCTGATTTTCTGCAAATTTCATAAAATGAGGACTAGACAGTCCTTCTGCTTAAAATGAGAGTGAAGAGTGAAACTGAGGCTGGTGACGCGGCTTTATCTCAGCTGTTTGTTAAACTGCTCTAATAAACCGCTGTTGGGGATAGAACGTTATTCTATCTGGTGTTTTAGTTCAGCACAAATATCACAATGAGAAATGATCTGAAGTTGCCTCGCATTTGGAGTGCAGCTGCTTAAAGCTTCCGGTGCTCCGGCCCAATAAGAAATGCTCCTGGGGCAGCTGCTGCAGAAACCAGACACGATCTCTGAAGGATCATTGAAAACATGTCTGTCACGGATTCAGAGCCAATTATCAACAGTGGGATTGTAGTTTTCAGGAGGTGTGTTTTATTTTGGCACGATCAGAGAAGAGGCGCGTCGGTCATTTTGTCCGACGATTTAAAGTTTTTCATCGTAATATATTAAAACATGTTGGTAATGTCCGACGTGTTTTTGCTTACATTGTTATATAAAAATAATACATTTTCCCGGCAATCTTCAAACCACAATCAAGTGTATGGTTAATGTTTCCAGCAGCTTTAAAAGCAGATCAACGCCCTTGCTGCTGCTTCAAAGCTGTGCCATTGGTGTGGCCTCATGGAAACCGAGCTCATTCAGAGATCACCAGGTCGTCCCTGGAGCTTTGCATCAGATAGAAAGGGGCAGGGGCATCAGGTGGAGGTTTGGTGGGACAACCATGATGCAGCCTGGTAAAGTCAGTGTAGTCCTGCAGTCCTCAAGCCAGTCTCCTTTTGATAAAATCCTGAAAACTGACTGTTTGCCTCCTTGTTCATTTGTGTAAAAGCAGCATATGGCTTCTATAACACACAAACTCACACACACACACACACACACACACACACACACACACACACACACACACACACACACACACACACACACACACACACACACACACACACACACACACACACACTTTCCAAACAAATCCAAGCAGCTGCTATGAAGCCCCAAACTGAGTTTGCCTTGTTCCACAACATTGTTCTTTGGAAAATGAGAGAAAAAAAAATCCTCTCTACTGTACTGAAATGAGTCAGCACTTTGGTGATAGGACTGTAATGTGTTTGTGTATCTAACAGAAAAGACAACTGCCCTTTTTGTGTTTCCCGAGGTACTTCTGTGCAGCTTTTATTGTTTCTGGAGAAAATCCTCTTCCTGGGTAAGACATATATATGTGTCTATAAGTAAAATACAGCAAATGTTTTTAGATACTGTGTTTGAGTTCCGTGTCTTGACTGCTGTCTTCTCATTGCCTAGGTCATGGGGACAGCAGCCCAGGGCACCCCAACCACTTCCAGCAGGTGTCCAGGTGTTTCCAGGTCAGTCTAAAGATAACCGGCCTGGGATGCCCCTGGGGTCTCCTTCAGAAGAAAGAGGAGCAGAACTTCAAGTCCATCCTTGATACCTGAGCACCACCCACTATAGGGCTGAGTCAGGAAATGTACCCCAATCAACACATCCAGTCGTGGTACTTTGGTGAATGGTCTGTATTTGTATAGTGCCTTCTGAGGGTTCTACAACCACCCAAGGCGCTTCACAACACAATCAGTCATCCACCCATGCACACACCTGCTGAACACAGGTGCCACCAGTCCCTCCGACCACCAAGGACACAACAGGTCAAATGTTAACTCTGGTCACTACCCACAGTTAATATTTTTTTATGGACATTTATTGTAAAGTAATTTAAATGGACCTTTTTTCCATTTTTAGTGGCCTTGTTGATTTATGTTTCTTTTGCAGATTTGGGTTGATCTAGATTGGATGACAAGATGTATTCTTCCTGATGTCTAACGAATTCAGAATCAGATTTATTGCCATGTAGGTGAAAAGCTCATCTACTAGGAATTTGTTTCGGTGGCAAGGTGCAAACATACATTCAGGTCAAAGTCAGGTCAGGCAGTATTTACATTAGGATACATCCAATAATCAGAAAAGAAACATAGCCAGAAAGCAACTATAAGCATTGTAATGTGGGTGACTGGGCATATGTGTGTGGTTTGGCTTATCATTGGTTGTTCAGGAGCCTTACAGCAGAGGGGAAGAAGCTGTTTTTGTGGTGAGGTTCTAGTCTGTAAGGACCCGAACCTCCTCCCTGAAGGTAGGGTTTCAAATAGTACATGACTAGGGTGAGAGGGGTCAGCTGTTATCCGACCTGCAGGTTTCATAGCCCTGAAGTTGTACAGGTCACATACTGATGGAAGATTGCATCCTATTACTTTCTCCGCTGAGCGCACTACCTGTTGCAGTGGACCATCATCATGGCTGGCATGCAGAGCTTCCTCAGTTGACGCAGAAAGAATATCCTTTGCTGGGCCTTCCTGATGAGGGTATTGATATCGACTGTCAGCTTGAGTGTGGAGTCGTGCACATGCACTTACGGAGATGTTAACCTTTCGACGTCCACACCTAGGGAGTGTTGCAAAACAATTTTCCGCCACGACAACAGAGGGCGAAGCGCTTTTCTCGGTTATCCAGCCACCACTATAGTCACTTATCCGGTCCAAGCAAATTACTGTTGTGGTTATATTGTGTTGATGTATTTAAGAGAGTTTTTAACATGGCCAAAGTTGTCCGTCGTGTGACCTGTACCTCCAAACCCACGTTACTCGTCAATTCTGTCCACCAGTAAAACGCTCGCTGTGTGTCTTCGTACTCCTTCAGTGACGGGTGAATAAACGCTCATATTTTTGGACTGTTTCTTCGATGCGTTCTTTAATCTGTCCCGTGTCTGCTGCTAAACATCTTTTTTTTTTTGAGGGTGCAATGGTGGTGCTTTTGACAAATATAAAAGAAGCGGTGTCTTGACAAATCACAAGCTTGAGGCCACTTTTGACGGATAGTTAAAAAGTTGGGCATGTTTCCATCGCCCTCTGGGCCTGTCGCAGAGCCCTTACGTCAACACATCATGGCGCTGCGTTGTCTCCGTGCTGACGGAGATGAATAAATCAGTATTTAGCAACGGTGTGACCAAGTCACTGCTTTGCAAGTCACAAGTAAGTCACAAGTCTTTCCAGTCAAGTCTCGAGTCAAGTCCAAGTCAAAGACAATCACGTCCAAGTCGAGTCCAAAGTCGATGTGGAAGTCCAAGTCAAGTCCAAGTCCTTAAATTTGAATTTTCAAGTCATAATCAAGTCATCTGTCCAACTTCAGTTTAATGACATTGATAATAAATTCCAGAATTAAAGCTTCATTTATTTGCTCAAACAAGCAGAAAGTGCAGCTGATTATAAACAAAGTGCTGCTGCATTCAACTAGCCTGGCCTGCCAGACTCGTCCTCTGTGTAATTCTGCACAAAGGGAGTCTGGTAACTCACAGGAGGAGAGGCACATGAGGGGCGGGACCAGGCAGCTGAAAAATAACCAATCAGAAAAAAGACGTAAATGCCGACTGTACCGCGCAACGCTGTAGATTTTTAGCTGTAGTAAAAAATGGCGTCTGGCAACGACGCAAACATCTTTTATTCTTTTAGAAGAAAGGCTTTTAGCGCTTCTACTTGTTGTGGTTTTAAATACGTGTCCAAGTCATTTAGAGCAGAGAAAATAGCCGCAGTGAACTCTGCTTCAGTCGCCATGTTTATGACTAACTCGGCGTTATGGTGTGTGACGTACGCTACTCAGTGCTGATTGGCTGGACTAGGATTCTCAGGGGGTGGGGTTATTTGAACAGGAGAGTTCCCAGACCCGTTCTCTGGGCAGAATTAAACAGAGGAGTCTGGCAGGGCAGGCTAGCCTTTAGCAGTACAAGATCACACCCACAACGAAGAATGATTCATGATTTTTGTCCATGTCAGGCCACTTTAGTGCTAAAATATAAAATATATTAAAGTCATCATCATCAAGTCAACAGATCCAAGTCGATTCAAGTTGCAAGTCATTGGCGTCCAAGTCCGAGTCGAGTTGTAAGTCTTTATAGATTTTATCAAGTCAAGTAAGAAGTCATTAAAATAACGACTCAAGTCTGACTCGAGTCCAAGTCATGTGACTCCAGTCCACACCTCTGGTATTTAGATATCAGAAATAGTTCTGGACTGGTCTCTCCAGTCAGGAGGAAGCTGGATTACCGAAACCTTTCCGATCACTGACTCGAGCTTTCCCGGAGATCCACAAGATTCCCTCTTGAATAGAAAGGTGTTGACCCGTTGAACCAGAAAGCTCTACATCACTGGTTATTGTTTCTTTTTCACTGTAAACATGTTGCTCTGACTCTTCCCCTGGCTGCCATTGGTCTAACAGAAAATTACAAAGAATCATCAATCCTGTCATGTTTCTTACATTTGGGCTAAATGTCATTGTTAGGACTAAAAGCTAGGCTTGCTTTTAAAGCTGCAGCTACAGCAACATATAAACCATCTCTCTTATATCAAATATAACTGCTCTGTGTGCCATCTATCTTTTATACGTTATGCATCATTTGGGATATCGCTGCAGTTTGGAATTTGAAGAAGTGCTTCCACAGTTTTGCAACGAGTCAAAGTCTAGAAGAAGGGAAAAAAGAAAGTATTAGCGCTTTGTGTTTCAGATGAGAACTGAAGCATATCGAGGACTGTAATTTGAGAGAAGGATTTTCTCACCCTCGCCTTTCTCCTTGCGACTCCTTTTTGAATATCTGAAAGCTGAGTAAAGCTGTGAGATTCTGTCTGGCTGAATGAGAGAAGAATCTTCAGTGGGCTCCTGCAGCGAGACTACTGAAAAAGTCTAAACAGTTCAGATTAGTAATATATCTAGAGCTCTGTTGTGGCTTTCCTTTGTTGTATTGTTCACCCTTAAGGCTTTGCTGAGGGAAACCCATTTCTGTGTCATTTAGCCGGGTTCTGACATCTGCACTGTTTTACTCTGTGGGATTACAGAACAGGAGGGTCGATCCAAATCGTTTTTCTTGCAGAGGAAAAACTGCCTGAAAATGTTTTGTTTTGTGAAATCAAAAGTGTTCAGAAGTTCTCCTGCCTGCAGTCCTGATCGTAGAAGACAATGTGCACTTGCCTCAACACAAAGCAAGCACCTGCTTCAACTACAGCTGGTCTCAGACCCGTTTGAACTTTTGACAACAGCTTAGAAACATGAATCTTTACGTTGCATTTGGTTGATTGTGATGATAAAATAGCTTCAGTGCTGCTTATCCTTTTAATTCCTTTATTGTTTGACACAAATGTGTTGTGGGAATTGTTTATTCCCACAACACAACTCAGGTATTCCACTACTTGCCGTTAGCTTTTGAAACAGTTGATTACACTAAACGGTTCAGTCCTGTACATGAAGAGAAACAAGGCTGTTTTGTGTTTATGTTAAAGGGATTTTCCACCCAAAATTGAAACTTTGTCTGTTGACATATTTCCCAGCGTTAGATGCGTGGGAAAACTATTTGCAACCAGCCTCACCTAGCTCTACTCCTTTCGATTTTCGATTCGGGTCAGCCCAAGCTGGGGGAGCAGCCCACCGGGACGGTGCCAGAAGGCCAGAAAGGCCAGTCCACCCCTGGTGCAGCTGTAAACACAGTGGTGTCCTGACCAATCACAAGCTTGCGTTATCTGTCTCGTCGGACGGATGTTTAGAAAAGAGAACTCGATTACGTCTGTCCTTGCGAGCCTGTCTGAGAGCCCTCGAAAGGACGGATCATGGCATTGTGTGAGTCGTCCCGATGCAGACGGAGAAGTATAAGTTAGGCCTAACACATTAGGCCCTCTGCATAAGCTGAGTCAAGAGTTTCCCAACTTTTTGGGGTCTGAACACATTTAATGAGCCTAATTCTTGCCGTCCTCCCATCCGCCTGCAGCAGATTGAATGATTTCCGTGTTTCATGGCTACAGGGAGGAAAACAGGTTCCAAGCTATTTATTTTGGAAAACCAGACAGGAGAAGCAGATATTTGGTGAAGCTGTGTTTTAATTTATCAGAGGAGCAGAGCACAGCTCATCACTCAGCACAATTCTGTGCATGAATAACATTAAAACCCTCGTTTCTGTCAGCTTAAAAAACTTTCATGCAGCACACACACACACACACACACGCACACAACATATATGCCAAGTAGTGTTGTCCATTTCTGCTCCTGTTTTAGCCGCAGATTACAGATCCCCCTCTGCCGTCTTCTTTCAGTATGTTTTTTTAAACTAAGAGTCAGGACTTGAAAAAAACTCTCCTTACAGCAGGGCAGGATTCACTGAGGTGCTGGGCGGCGCCGGTGCCGACCCGCATGGCGTAGCCTCAGTCCCGGGGCTGTGGGACCAGGAAGAATGAAGGGGACACTGACAGACAGATCGTCACGGCAATGTGATAGATCCATTGGACTATTTAGTGATTATTTTACTGTCCAGTTCTTACGTAGTTCACCTTTCACAGCAGAAAGTTTAGTCATTCAGATTTTTTTTATGTCTTCCAGAGAAGACCAGGGTGGACTGATTTTGATAAACAGACGTGGAAGACAGGAAATGTGCCAGAAACAAGACCATTCAGGATGTCCAATGTAACGTCCAGAAAGGGTCAATTTTCACCTACATAGTGACCGGTCCTCTACAGATATATGTAATTCCATTATCTAAGTGGATTTTATGTTCTACCTTCTACAACCCAGAAGATTCTGGTTGTAGAAGGTAGAACATCATCCGCTTGGAGTTCTGCATCTACCTCTGCAGCCACATCTGCCTTGAGCCTGTCAAACTCTGGTGTACTAAGTAGAGACATGGGCAAGCTCTTAAATCGGGGATCCAGTAGGGTGGCTTTAAAGTAATGACCTGAGGAGTCATCAAAGACAGCCTGGAAGCACTGAGCCAACTGAGACTGCAATGTGGTCACCATTTTAAGTGCCTCTGGAAGAGCCTGTACATCCGCATCCACCTTTAAGTTTGCTAATGCAGTCTTGAGAGCTTGCACACAAGGGATAACAGAAGACAGAGAAGCCACATCCTCCCACACAGTGCGCGTTGCCTCCTCAAATGGTTGTAGTACTTTCACAATGACCTGCACTAGTTCCCATTGATGGTGTGACATTACACCTCCCAGATCCATCTCTGCACTCATTGTAGTCAGTGGTCGTCTCTGCTCCAACAGCCACTGGAGCATGTGGAATGAGGAATTCCACCTGGTTGACACATCATGCACCAAAGTGTTCTTGGGAAGGCCAAGCTCTCCCTGGATTTTGTGAAGCTTGTTCACAGCTTTGTTGGACCTGTGTACAAACCCGGTGATCTTACGAGCAATCAATATCACACTGGTCACTCCCCGGCACTCTTTTAGAGCAGCAGTTATCACTAGGTGTAAGATGTGAGCCATACACATAATGTGCACATAGTTACCATCAGCCATTGCCTTAACCATGTTAGTGGCATTATCTGTGACAAAATACTCAACAGAAAAGTTCATTCCAACATCATCGTGCCATTGTTTCACAATGGCCTGGAGGTGATGTAGAATGCTGGCTGCTGTGTGATCTTCATTAAGAACCTCCATCTTGAGAAGAGCTGTCACACGTTTGTTTTCATTTATTCTTTGTGGACTCTGTTTGCATTCTATCCAGTGGCCAGTGAGGGAAAGATATGCATTTGTGGAAAATGTGCTCGTCCAGATGTTAGATGTGCAGTGCACAAATTTCCCTTCAATTTTTAAGAGAGCTCCTTTTACTCTTGTTTTCGCATCTTGGTAAAGTTGTGGAATGACTGCGAGAGAAATGCCAACGAGATGGTAGTTGGTATCGAGGTGCAACCACATTGAGAAGCTTGCTAAAACCTTTATTCTCCACTACTGAGTAGGGCATCAGGTCAAGACAAATCCCTTCTCCCACTGTGTTTGTTATTTGCTTTGCAGTGGGGTGCTTGGGTGGATAAGCCTGGTTTGCATTAAATGCAGCTATTATAGGTGATTGAATCTGACTTGCAGGGGCAGAGCATGGCTGTTTTGATGATTTGATGCTTGTGTGGGGGGGGGGGGGGGGGACAGTACCAGGAGAGGATGCTTTAAGCTCATGTGATTATACATAGCAGATGTTGACAGATGTCTGATATCTCTGCGTCTGCTGATTTGACTTATGCACACATTACATATCACTTTGGTTTTATCTGCAGCACTGACTGTGAAATGCTTCCACACAGTACTTGAGTACGTTCTTTTGGCTGGTGGAGGACCAAGAGATGGCTCAGCAGCAGCCATGCTTGTTTCTATTGAGTTGCCCGAATCCATGTGGGGAGTTTCAGCTAAGTTAATGAGTGACGGGAAGCTATGCTAAGGCTAACTAGCCTACAACTTACATCTTGCTGTCTGCAAGACAGAGTATCTTAAATCTATCAAATAACTCCCACAAGTCCAGTCAGTTTGGCACAAACACAAGCTTTGTTTTAACCTTTTTAACTGAACGTTAACATTACTCTGTCAACAGCCTATAGTCTAAATTACCGAGCTAACAGAGCTACGTAAACAGAGCAGACATGAGAGCACGTGACTGCAGACGTCAATAATGCAGCGCAATAGAATAATCCTCGGATCAAACTCCGCTTCCCGAAAGTTATAAACTGCTTCCGGAACCCAGTTACGGTATAAAAATCTTCTCAACAAAAATAGTGATGCAGTTAAGTCTTTTCTCGCTCAGTCAAGCTGTGTGTGGGTCAGTCTTGTCAGCCAGCGCAACCTTATGTAACCCCCCACCCCGGCCGACTCCTGAACGTCACTCAGTCATCTGGGGAAGCACTGCGTTCTCATGAAGAAATGCAGCTTTTTGATAGAACGTTTTTCCTGCTCCCGAGTACAAATATGTTTTTCAAGTATTTGTTCAAAATAAGTATTTGTAAAAAACACGTTATTTGTGTCTTTCCGAATACCGTATTCGGGTTCGGCTCCACCCTTGTCTCACACAATGACCTCACTCCTCCTTTCTTATTTTCCTCTCTATATATAAAGTCTGTGAACAGATGTTCGGGGCATTTGCTTCGGCATCTTGCCACAGTTGTAACTGTTTGCATGGACGTAATTTTTGGGGGGGACAGGGGGGACATGTCCCCCCCACTTTTTCCAAAGTCAAGTTTTGACCCCTGTACTTTTTACCATCCATAAACAATATTACGCTATATTAAATTGACACTGGTTGAGCTCTAGGACCAAGTGGAAAACAACCGTTTGTGTTGAAGCCTGTTTCCCATTAGAGCATACTGTAAAGATACCCCCCCACCCCCCACCCCCTCGTGTCCCCCCCACTTCTAAAGTGAAAATTACGTCCATGACTGTTTGACTTGTTGTTCATTGCCTCCTTCTCTCTTCACTACAGGTAATGGGTTATTGATAAAGATATTGATAAAATCCATGACATTATTTGGTCCTTTGAAAGCCGGGGTCCTGTCACCTCGCGGGCCAAGAGCCGACGCCGGAGTACTGTCGACAACCTAAATCTCCTCCAGGGCTGAGTTTGCTGGGGGGTCGGTAAGGCCTTGACATCGTTAGGAGGAATGCGGATCCATGAACTAAAGCCCTGAGTGGAGAGAGATTCGGTGAGACAAGCGTGTTGTTTTTTTTGTCGCTTTGTTTGTGGTACCGAGAGAAATCCTAGGTGACCAGGGGTTAAATTGGTTTTTGGGCATTTTAGCTGGAAAATATAAATGCTGACAGATTCCTGGAATGCTGTTTTGGTATGGTTGAGAGAGAATGGACCGGGGTGATAACTGAGGGGTGACCTAAGTGAGAGGTGGCCTGGCTTTTGAGCGTTTAGCCTCTAATACAAACGCAACTTCAGTTGTCATTCTTGGTTGTGTGGTCAGAGAGGAAGATAAACAGATTCCGGTAATACTCTATTGGCTTGGGTCTTTTGGGCGTTTTTGCTGAAATATAAACGCTACCCTGGTGTGATAAAGTTATAAAAGATAAAGGTAATGGGTTTTTGATAAACATATTGATAAAATCCATGACATGTGCCTAATTCAGTGAAGTTGAAATGATTGTTATTATTACAATGATCCATTTATACCGTATGATCAGTACTGTTTGATTTAACAAGTTAATCATTATCTACATTCATACGCAATGTTCATTAGATGCAAATGACGGTTAAGCTCATCTCACATAAAGTTTAAAGAGTCTTTATTCACAGAACTAGAACAGCATGTATCTAGAAGGTGTGGTTTTTTGAGGGATGTTTGGTAACGCCAACAAACATGTCAAATTCTGATTCGCAGAAATGATAAACTCTAAATTATTAAAACTAGGATGACTTCCCGAGGTACTCAGTTTCCAGCTGATACTCCGGAGTGGCCAATTCAGAACCAGCCTCTTTTGAAACATCTCTTTGACATCCAGTCAAAACCTGTTTGCACGTTGCAAGCTGACACAGCCATACGACTCCCTAAGAGTCCATCCGTCTAAGATGCAACCAACTTTCATGCCTGTTGTGACCTGGAGACAATTCGAGACCAGCCTGGTCGTGCTGCGGTTATTCTGCGAACTTCAGCGCCATGAGGTCCGCCAGACTTCCTGATATTCCGGATCTACAACGGGGTCTCCATCAGGGTTTGTAGACACAACAGATTGCTTCTGATGTTGTTTTATTAATAATCAACTATCTAGCTTATAGCAGACCAAATTCTTTTACACCCAGAACTCACAATTTCTTTCAGATACAAATTGCAGACATGAACAGTGTGACATAAACTGCAGAGTGTCACAACAGAGACCGACGCTGGATGTATCCTGCCCAACAGATGCTCCTAGTTCTTCTTCATAAGGGATGCAGCTCTCAACCAGAACAGAGAACTCACCTTAGAAGTAAAGGTAGAACGTTACATTCATAGTTTATGCTAAAGCAGCCCTGTTGACACATGGTAGCACTTTCATAAGCATGTTGACACCCCATTCCAATCTTTTTCTATTAAACCTTATAGAAAAAGTCCGTTCCACATAAAATCACAACATTTTTTTATTTCTATACATGCATTTATATACCTTTAAAGCAAACTCTGTGAATGACTGTATAAATATTAAATATGTCTGCTAAAACCCACACTAATTTATTATTTTGGACAGATGATGCATTATCTTTTCACACCTCTGGTCTTAAATAATTCTATGTTTTTAGATCAAGTCTATTAACAATCAACAAGAAGGAGCCCATTCTTCCCAGCAGCTGTCAGGATCTATAGCTCTGTTTTGTTTAGTTAATAGTTGGTTTAGTTTAGTTAGTAGTTATTTATGCGTCACCTGTTTGCTGTCATTCCTTTTTGCAGCTTGGTTGTACTTTCCTTCACCAGAATCACTCACACACACACTTGTACATTTTTAAAAGGGCTGAATGATTTTGGAAAATAATCCAATTGCGATTATTTTTCTTCAACATTGCAAATGCGATTTAATTCACGATTATTTTCTCAAGGGGCTTTTCTCATTTTTCAACTAACGGAAGCAATAAATAAATAAATAAATAAATAAAATCTATGCAACTTGTACTGAATATAAACAAGTTTATGTATCTACATATTTATCTACATATCATAACAAGTTTATTTGTCTACATAAACACTCACAAGTAAAAACAAAATTTTGTATTTTAAGGTGCAATGCTTTGCAGCCAGGAGCACATCCATTGAAGGACCATAGATATTAGCATCAATTGTGAAAATTGATTTGCAGGAAGTGTGTCACATTTATTGAAGTATTTTGATTTTAGAGTTTTTGACGTTTTGTCCAAGCAGATCTTCCGTAGTTGAATTTCGTTCATAGTTGCAAGCCAGTGGAGTTAAAGTCTCTTACAGTTTTCTAGCTTTACTAAAATATCTGTCTGTACTTATTTGATTAATAACAGTTTTTACTTTTTATTGGACTCCAAATGTAATAATTTGGCACGTTCCTAATTTGTAATTTGTAAGAATGTAACCGGCGATTAGCATCCCTATGGGTTTTTCAATGTATATTAGCATCGTGCTAACCACTCACTGCCAGCCAAATTGCAGCCTTTGCAGTTAGAAAATCTCCTTTTGTCACATCGCAATTTAATTGCATATGCAATTAATCGTTCAGCCCTAATTTTTTATGCATTTTTCTGTAAATACATAATGAATTGGTTTGCTGTTGTGTCTTCTTCTACTTTCCTTTTGCTGTAAGAGCTGTGTAACGCCCACATTTCTAATAAATGTTTATTCTATTCTAGGTTCTTCTCAGCTTAGAGGAGTTAGTTCACATGGTCAGTTTTACAGTTTATTTAGCACAGAGCCATTGGAAATTAAAATATTTATAATTAATAAAATCTAAATTTTAAATGTAAAGGTCTACACATGTCCACAATGCCGGGATAACCCTGTTCGATTTTTGGTCATTGCACAGGACTGCTCACGTCACTGTTCATGTCACTGTTCACGTTACTGCTCACGTCACTGTTCATGTTACTGTTCACGTTACTGCTCACATCACTGTTCATGTTACTGTTCATGTCATTGTTCACGTCACTGTTCAGGTCATTGTTCACGTCACTGTTCAGGTCATTGTTCACGTCACTGTTCAGGTCATTGTTCATGTCACTGAAAGATCTCCAGAAAGGTGACACGCTGTACGGCGCCAGATTTCTGTGAGGCAGCCTGCTCAACATGACACGCAACTTCATGAGTGCACCTTCCGTAAACATACATCACTAAACAGAACGCCAACCAAAACAAATCTGAAAAGTTAAAGTAAAGCACCGCTGTTAACATTTCTTTTTAGTCAGCTCAGCTTTAAAAAGAAGAATCGTTTTCACAACCGCTTTGGCCTCAGTCTCCAGCTGCAAGTCACGCTTTTTTCTTTCTTTCTTTATGTCTTTCTTTCTTTTTTCCATCCTGCAGCTAAATCTTCCTACATAAAAACTCACTTAACTAGAGAGGAGTAGGCATCTGTGACTTATCTAAAGTTTTTCCGTGATTTCTGTCTCACTCTTTACTCCGCAGCTCCGTGAGAGCTCATCACACCTGCTGCTGGAGTGGAGCTTCCTCTGTCCCTCTGCACAAAACACTGCTGCACCATCCTTATCAGTAGAGATTTCCTCTGTTTACTTCTGCTCAGAGAACCAACACTTCACATAAGGAAGCACAGGGCTGGACGGTCAGGCTAGAGATTTCCACCAACAGCAAAGGGGTGTTTAAACCATGTTAATCAATTTAAAATTCAATTTACAATTTTTTTTTATTTTTATAATCCTAATTATCACTACTTTGTTTTGAAATGTCGATTGAGACCCGATGTGAAGTAACAATTCAGGAGCGACTAAGACGAAGGGGGCGTTCCCGTTTACAAGCTGTAAGGGTACATAATTTCCTGTGAAACCTTTGTAGCCGTGGTAACCAGAGCACAAACAAACCAAAGACACTTCCAGCTGTCTTTCTCCTCTCAATCACAAATTTAGTTGCAGTTCTCCTGTGACTTTATGCCGTTGCAGATCTAGCAGCATGGAGTGTTTCCATCTGAAACACTCCTGGTAGGACGGTAACTTGCAGGTAAAAGGTGTCGATTACGTTACATGCTGTGTTTGCAACTAGTGAAAAGGCTGGGTCAGGAAAACGTGCTGCCTTCGTAGCAGTACTGCAGGCAAGGAGGGCATGACTGGGCTCAACCCACTGGTTACAGGGCCACCTCCTAACCCCTGAGCTACCACCCCCCTGACACACATTTTGACACAGCCCCCCACCCCAACCCACCTGACCTTAGAGTGGCCTTTTATTGTGGCCAGCATAAAACACACCTGTGCAACAACCATGACGTCTAATCACCAGTGAGTGGGATTAATCATCTCAGCCCAAGAGAGATGCTCACTAACCCAGATTTCGACAGATCTGTGAACATTCTCAGGCCTAGTCCACACGTAGCCGGGTTTTTTTAAAAACGAATATCCGCCCCTCCAAAAATTTGCATCCACACCACCGCGTTTTAAAAACAAACTCTGCCCACACGTACCTGGATAAATACGTTGTTAAGGTCATGCCAGACCTGTAGGCGGCAGTACTTCCCCCGTTCTTAACCTCGTCCTTCGTCTGTGGTCTTCCGCAAGGAGCAGTAATTTCGCTTGCAAAAACAAACAAGCAGAAAGCGCTTGGACAATTGATGTATTGGGTAGTGACAGAGCGCAGCTCTGAGGGCATCCATGATGCCGGCTAGTGTAAGCACAGGTCGCACACGTGATGTCAGCATTTTTTGTCGTGAAAAGTGACGTTGCGGACCTTAAAACTCCGGTTTTGTCCGTCCACACGCAGACACCCAAAACGGAGAAAACGCAGATCTTCACTTTGGCCGGAGTTTTTAAAAAGATCCGTTTTCGTGTGAAAAAACTCCGTTTTCGTGTGGATGACAGGCCAAAACGTAGAAAAATATCTACGTTTTGGCAGATCCCCGCCTACGTGTGGACAGGGCCTCAGAGAGAAAGAGCCAATGTGTAGCAATGGTGTTTAACACACTTTCACCATCGTGATGAAAAGGTGCTTGTCTCATAAAAAGTAATGTATTCTAATATAAATGATCAAACAGAATGCACTACTTTCAGTCACATTCTGAGTTTAATAACTATTGGAAAGGGGTTGTAGCTTTGAGAACGGAGACAGCTGTCAGGACCTTCAGGTAAACATCTGCTGGGATCATCCAGGTTAATAACGAGCTCATCAGTTTACTAACCTAGTTATGAGAAGGTTAGTGTTCATGATCTCAGCTGGAGAGACCGTTGGCTGTTCTGCTTTAGTGGTGTCCTCCTCCCTTGGCATGGTCACGGTTTTTTTATTTATGTTATCATTGATTTTTCACCACACAGCATGTGTCTGGGTTTCATGACCAAACGTGTTTCATTACAATGAGCTGAGAAAGGGATTTACCCCTTAAAGACGTCTGCTTACTCAGTCATTATAAAAGGGGCATTATAGAAGTTTGACAGCCAAACATGTATAGAAATAATAAATTTCTTCTTCATACATTCTCCTGCGATGCCCTGGTCCTGTAGAATGAGCCCTGGCATTTTTACTGTTTTTCTGTAAAATCACAGAAAAAGAGAGCTGCTCGGGTCGAGCAGGCTGCTTCATGTGCATTCACACTCAGGCATCGCCCGTAGCATTTGCTATCCATAGCTTTAGCAGCAGAGAGTGAGGTAGTGCCAACTCAGTGACTTTGTCGCTGTTCCTAACGCCTAGTGATGAACCTAGCTACATTTCTGAGGACCCTTAGCTACTTTCTTCTAGATATTTCCTGCAAATTAGCAACAAAATAGCCATTTTCGCTCCGAACCGTTCTTTGAATGTTGTTTCAGCTGTCATCAACGATATAATAGTTACAGATATGAAAGATGTAGCTGGTGCTTTAGCTCACCTGGTAAGACGTCGGACTCTCGTGCAGAAGACCCTGGGTCGATTCTGGATGTGAGCTCAGTTCATTTAGAGTTTCTTTTTTACATTAATGGTATATTCTTTTACAGTAAGATTCCCAAATTTTTATTTGAGACTCGCTGAACGGCATTGAATTCAGATAAAAAGATGTGGGTTCAACTTTCATTTTGGAACAATTTTTCAAGCAAGGGAAGGGAATGATCTGAGTATGCAGGAAGACTGACCCATCATAGACCTTTGTCGGTTGTGCTGAAGAGAAAGGTACAGAACCAAATTATTTAATTAATTAGCTGCGTGTTCTCCTGCACTCTGTCCTCCGGGCCACACACACACACTCACACACACACACACACAGGACTGTCTCAGCTGTTATTTTCATTAAGGAGTGTGCACGTACAGCATGCGCGCCTCGTGCACAAGCCTACTATTGAAGATGCCGTTACGCTTTTGGCCTGAGGGGGCAATCGCAAGCATAAAAATTCAAAAGTCCGTAAAGTCCCTTTAAATGTGTCACCCCAGATGATCTGTCTGATACTGATGACCTGGGATATGAAGGTGTTACAAGAAGACCAAAAGCAGGAGAAACGGGTGAGCCGGAACAGGTTTCCTCAGCTTTAATCTGGATTTTGGGCTCTGCTATATCTGTATGAACAGCTGATTGGGTTCTAACATGTGTCTAAGTCTCTGGTTGTGTGTCTTTTGTTGTGTCATCTGTGGACATAATGATGAACTTTTACTATAACTCACTAAAATGATGGAAAGCCTTCTGCGAAACACACCCAGGTAGACAGAAACACAATATCAGGAGGCAGATGGAGAAAATAATGAAAAATGAAACCTATACTCACCTGCAGATGTCTCAGAACAATGCTGACAAATGGGAGCAGCGGGCTGGCTTTGGTGTTTTCATCAGATCACGTCGTCTATCTCACAGCAGCACCTGTCTCACCCCCACCCCCATCACATTTCAGCTGCCTGCTGTCCTTGAGGCGAGTGGGCCGGAGCCAAATTATTTTCAGACTGGTTACTTCAAGGTGAAATACAAACCGAGGTCTCAATTATTTCACAGTGGCATATTCAGGACAGGAGCGGGAGAATCGGAAATAGGACAGCTCTGTCGAATGGAACCCCCCCCCCCCCCCCACACACACACACACACCTATTTAACTTCATAATAATTGCGCAGATCACCTTGGTAACACATCTGCCTACAAACCATACATCCCATAAGGAGAGTGGGAATGATCTGTTCAGGAGAGATGCTTCCAGCAGTCAGTTCACTTTAGCAGCCTGCCAAGAACAATGACAGACAGGCAGACAGACTTTTTATTCAAAGCTCATGACTCTTTCATAGGGTTGTTAAATAAGTCGCAAGTCTAGACTGAGTCACCTTCAGAGGTTGGGACTGTAACGTACGGTCCGGACCCAAATGGGTCTCAGGAGGCCGCCTTTGGGACAATGCCCTGGTTCGACGCTGATGGCCACAATTTAAACCACGAGAGTAAAGAAGAAGGAAAGCAGTCAGATATGAATTACAGGAATGGCTGAGGTTTGGAAGAGGTTTATGCAGAACCAGCTCCAGGGAGAACCACGCTACCCATGAACCCAGAGGCATCACAGATTACACATTTGAAGTTAACATGAACATTCTCTGAATGATGTTGCATGTAGAACCAGATGATAATATTCACCAGGATCGTCACTGACATCGATCCGACACAGTTAGGGCTAGGTATCTGTCAATCTGGTATCATCACAGCTGATATTTTACCTTCATAAAAACTACAAACACTAGTAACATGATTTAAAGTGTCTGCCGCGGACCATGGTTTACACAGATTACAGTCAGCCCTCCCGCTAACAGCCTCGCTAGTAAACGGTGTTGTGAAGTAACGGAATACGTTTACTGCCATCATGTGTTTCCATCCATCCATCCATCCATCCATCCGCTTCCGCTTATCTGGAGTTTGGTCACAGCCCAGAGAGGCCCAGACTTTCCTCTCCCCAGCCACTTGGGCCAGCTCTTCCGGGGGAATCCCAAGGCGTTCCCTGGCCAGGTGAGAGACAAAGTCCCTCCAACGTGTCCTGGGTCTCCCTTTAGGTCTCCTCCCAGTTGGACGTGCCCGGAAAACCTCACCAGGGAGGCGTCCAGGAGACATCCTAACTAGATGCCCGAGCCACCTCAACTGGCTCCTCTTGCTGTCATGTGGTATACTAATTATGAGTAAGTGTTTGTAGTGATGAGAACTCCGACTCGGCTCCTCTGGCTCTAAGAGCCGTTTAGTTCATGAATTTCATAACTGATGGGCTTGATACACGGGAGGCGACATCGCCTCTCCTCCATTCATTTTCAATGAGACATACGCGACAAAGCGATAATCGCGGGTCTCTCTCCTACTAAGCGAAACGCGAAAAACGTGCTTGTGAAATTTTGCGCTCGTGCACTTGTCATGCACAGGCGACCCAGCGACGCGATCCCAGAAAGTTGAAACATTTTCAACTTTTCATCGCTGTCGCTCGGACGAGGACCAATCAACAGATGTTTCATTCACTGACCAATGAGCGGACATAATGCTCCGCACATCTCCGAGCAAACATGGAGGAGAAGTTGATATTATTATGTTTTATATAGTAAAATCAGAAGTAAGATTTCACATAACTCTAGCAGCACCTTGTGAAACATCATATCTACCGCTTTTCTAACTCTGAGCCACTTAAATAACCTTAATTCCCTCCAACCTGACACAGCCAAGCAAAACAACGGAAGTTTCAATTTCTCCATGGAACAGAACGCGTAGACGGTTTTGCCGCTGGCCGCTGCTGCGGGTCGCCTCACGTGTGTCAGGGCATAAAAGCGACAGCGACGAATTTTGCTGATTGGGGTTGTTTGTCGCCTCCCATGTGTCGAGCCCATAACTGTTTTTAACACAGGAAAGGTTTTGTTTCCTTGCTGCCGATTTCGATCACTCCTGCGATCTTCATCAGTTAGCTTCTAATGACGTCACTTCCTTCTCCGTTTATCTGCGAGTAGCAGAGGACGGTGTCACCCTCTGATGCCCGCACTCTCCTCAGCGATGACTCAGTTCCACGCATGATCTAACGCGTAGACCCCATCGTCTCTGTTCGTGGTTCCATGTCCCCGTATTTCTACGGCTTCTTTAATTCATCTTTTATACTTTGGTTGTTCGGTGGTTGTGATCCTTGTGTTGTCCCAGTCCTGGTGTTCTCTTGTTACGGCTGATTTCTTTATTGTACTTTCTGCTTCTCATTTTGCTGCTCCTGTGTCTTCGGCTTGTTTCTTTCTCAGGCTCCTCTTTATGTTCTGTTGTTTTTGTGTAGCGTTGGTGTCCGGTCGCTCCTACATATGACTCCACACGTATGTCCTGCTGGTATCTTGTCCTTTAGGTGTACTGCTCTGTTTCTAACTGGTTTGTGTGGTTTTGTTGTGTTTTTTCATTGTTGCTGCTGTTTTCCTTTGTTTATTGCCCATGTCGGCTATCCACAGGTCTATAAGGTGCTTTGTATGTGTTGGTCCTCTTGTTTACCGTTTCGTTCTTCTGTTATGATGTTTGTTCGGTGGTATAATCTTCTGATAACTGATACTTTATGTATGGTAGTGTGTTCTGACGTCCATAATAGATGCTGGTCTGTGTGTGTTTATATTCAGGGTTCCATCTTTCTGTCTGCTATTGTCATGCACTGCCTTCCATTTCTTCCTCATATGTAAATGTTATATTGTTTGTCCTTTCGGTATGATTGGTATGTCGTCTATGTAAAATGGAAAACTTTTAAAGGGTGGCTGATAACGGGTTACCAAATGTGTCATTTGAAATGGGGGGGGGGGGGGGGGGACGCCCCCTCCTCACACAATGGTTCCCACGCCTGTGCGGTGCTTGGTTGTTTTCACGCTGCTGCTATAAGCGTAAAATCAGCGTCCGGTGTTCCAGCCGTGTTTTTGTGAGAAAAGCATTCAGGCAGCTGACTTTGCTAAATCACTTATAGGAAAACTAATAAATACACCTGAATTTTACATGCTTTGTTTTTCCAGTGCCTTGTGCTCTGCATCATGATTTGAGCGCTGAGTGTTAAAATGTTAATGCCTGTCTGAGAAATGTGTAGGAAGTGTGTAGTGAGGGGGTTTACAGCCTAACACATTTATAATTATTGTAAAATCAAAGCTGGCTACTTGGAGGACATCGCCTTTTGTGGGTTATCTTTAGAACGTAATCCCAGCGATAAACAAGGGATCACCGTAACAAAAATGATTAAACAGTAATATTTAACTCTTCCCAGTCAGTACAGCCCAGTGGACTTAAATGTTTTCTTTTTAAGGGAAATACAGTACCAAGATCTTGCAAAGTAACAGAATGTGTTACAGAATACATTTTGAAGCTGATATTCAGTTTTCTGGTATTTTCTCCACCTCTGCATGGTGGCGCAGTGGTTAGCACTGTTGCCTCACAGCATGAAGGCTGCAGGTTCGACACTCGGCTCGGCCTTTCTGCGTGGAGTTGCGTGTTCTCCCCATGCATGCGTGGGTTTCCTCCGGGTACTCCGGTTTCCCCCACAGATCACAACATGCCCTATGGGTTATAAATTGTAAGTCGCTTTGGATTAAAGCCTCTGCTAAATAAATAAACATAAACATGAATGCAGTTGTGAACAACAGTTACTTCTAAAAGCTCTAAGAGCTTTTAAAGCTCAAGCGTCTGTTCTACATTTAACGAGGACTCATCTAGTGGGTTATGTTACAACCATCTCTGTATATATTGCAGCCTGTTGGCTAAGAAATAATAATAAAAGTTGGGTAGATCCAGTCCTCCTCTGTCTTTGGTCTTCTGAAGCGTTTTTAAGCTAATTCGTGGAGGTTTATCCTGCCAAAGGAATTTAGTGATTGAGGAGTCCAGAGATTTAAACGAGTCAGCTGGTGGTTTGTTTGGGATCATCGAGAATAAGTAATTTATTCTGGGTAAGACCATCATTTTAATTGTAGAAACTCTCCCCATGAGTGATATTGGTAAGGATTTCCATCTTGCAAGATCATCTTCCACTTTCTTTAAAAGTGGGATGTAGTTTAGTTTGGTTAGATCTGCTAACTTGGGAGAGACATTAATTCCCAGGAATGTGATATTCCCTGACTCCAATTGTGTATTAAGCAATTTGACAAAAGAGAACTTAATTGGTAGAACTGTGGATTTTAACCAGTTTATAGAGTAATCTGAAACTGTTAAAATAGAGTTTATCAGTTCTATTGCTTGGGAGGGAGAGGATTGAAAGTTCTGGAGGAAGAGTAAAACATCATCTGCATAAAGACTGATCTTATGTTCTATGTTCTTACATTTAATGCCTTTAATACCTGTTGTTTGCCTAATTGCTGCTGCTAGTGGTTTGATAAAGATAGCAAACAGTGAGAGGGAGAGTGGGCATCCCTGCCTGGTCCCCCTCTGAAGACAGAAGCTAGCTGATATTTGGTCGTTTGTCCTCACACGTGCTGTTGGTGAACTGTATAATGTTTGTAGCCAGTTTATGAAGAAGTTCCCAAAACCAAATTTATGTAAAGTTGCAAATAAGAACTTCCAGTTAACTCTATCAAAAGCTTTTTCTGCATCTAGAGATAATATACTAGTTTCTAAGTTTCTGCTTCAAGAGAAATGTATTTAATTAAGTAATCTACGTGAGTTTGTGGATGACTGTCTATCCTTAATGAAACCAGTTTGGTCAGGGTTTATATTAAACTTTTATTGGTTATTCCTTGTTTGGTATCATTCTTTTCAACACAACCTCACCTATGTGAATTTAGTCATTTCTTTACTTTGTCATTCTATATTAGCACACTGAACCTGAAAGTACACAACAAAATCTAAATTTGAGTAGAAAAAAAAACTAAATTTTTTTTGGTAAAAACCACAAACATTTGTAACGAACCATTTTAAACATTCAGAATGAAACTATAGGGTTTGAGTAAAAAAACAAAAAAAGGTCTAATGTCTGCCGTCTCTCCCAACTTGCTCCAGCGCTCGTCCGCTAGCCATTGGCTAAATCTGCATTTTTTACTTTATTTCCAAAACACTCTATTAACAGTGATGTATTTCTCCAGAATATTTCAGGGGAACACAATTTCTCACAACACCTGACCTCCCGGCTGACGTCACCCCTCCTCCGGGTGTGAATCGTGACAGCTTCAAGATCTAACAGAACTAGCTTGCTTCCTTCAGAACTGGTAGGCTGATAAACAGTCATAATTATAAAATACTTTTTTAAAAGGTCGAGTAGCTTGTTTTAAGCTTTGTGTGGGTTAGGCTACACAGGTTGGAAATCCGTTGTACAGTCAAACTCATGAGTGAGCCACCGTAGCTGCAATACTGTCTCTGAACTGCATGGCGCTAAAGAGTCACAATTTTTCATCATTTCAATGGATTTCACACACGGGGCCTTTAAATGTCTTTCTTTTTTAACTACATGGATGGTCCTGCGCAGAAAAACATGGTGGACTGGCAAACACTCGTAGTGGCGGAAGTTCGTAAGTACAGACATTTTTATGATTCAGCCCATAAAGATCACGTGATCAAAATACAAGAGACAAGCCACAGAAAGGAGGAAGGGACAGTAATCTCTGCAAATTCCGACGTCCTCGTGTCTCATTTCCTTGCAGAATGTTTACGCTTCAAGCATAAACCAAGCTTTATGTGACCAGCGCTTCATCATGCACCGACGCGGGGATTGACTCCAGAGGGTTGTAGAAAATTTGGCAGGTGCATAAATGTGGGCACCACACAAATAAATTATCTCAATTTATAGTAGATCCCACTTTGGCAGAAATAACAGCCTCTAAATGTTTCCTAAAGCTTCCAGTGAGAGTCTGGATTCTGGCTGAAGGTACTTTGGACCATTCTTTACAAAGCATCTCTAGTTCATTCAGGTCTGATGCTTCTGAGCATGGACAGCTCGCTTTAACTCACACCACATATTATCAATAACATTCAGCTACAATGTAACTCATCACCACCTCGATGTGAATGTGTGTGAATGAGTGAATGACTGATTGTGTTTTAAAGCACCTTGGGGGGTTCCAGGATTCTAGAAGGTGCTATTTGAGTTAACATCTGCTGTGATTGGATCATCAACAGATGAGTGGAAAACACTATGTAGCGTGGTTAACTACATACTAGGATTTAACACTGTTTGCTGTCAGTTTGGTTAGATCCTGAGAAAAGATCAAACGAGTTAACAAATGAAGCTTCTATCATATATAAATATCTACGATATTATATATTCGATAGAAGTTCATATGCCAACGAGCTTGGTCTATTTTTAATCCAAAGATTTATTTTTAATTTAAGATAATTAAATTTAATAGCAAAAGTTTATTTATTGAATCAGAAGTTTAAAGGAATATTTGCGTATTCAACAACCAAATATACACCATTCTGTATTTCATTTCAAAGAAGAGTCAAGTTTTTAAATAGTTAAGAATTTATCACTAACACTTTTAAAAATGACAATTTAGAAATGGCCATTTTTAACAGCTTTGCTATTAAAACTTGTTTTAAAAAGCAAACCTGTGACTGAATGGAAACTAAAATGAAATGCGAGGGTTTGGATGCATGAATGAATCAGAAGGTTTCTTTCAGCGAGAGAAGCGTTTCTGGGTGGAAAGTTGGTTTGCAGCTAACTGAGTCGTTTCTTAGGAAGGGTTAAGAGTCTTGCTCAAGGGCACAACGACACTCAGACATTCAGGCGCAATCTGTCAAAAGTGTCTACCTCACCCAGATCAGGAGACCCTCTTCTGGATCCGAGATGTCAGGTGGAGATGATGTCCTCCGGGTACGAGGTTTGTAGAAGGACCTTAGTGCGACCAAATCGGTCCTGAGATGTCTCCGTGGGTCACATGACTGATGAAACTATTTGCGTCTCAAAATCAATAACTCTGACGGTGTCATGAGTAAAGACATGTGAGGTGTTTTAACTTTACCCTGGATACCCTCTGCATGAGGTGGTTAAACGTGCAAACCTTCTGGTTTACTGAACACACATTACTTGATTATTATTGTAACACAAAGCATAATAAGTCATTTCAGTAATTAAAATACATTTACACTGAACCAAGAGATTATTTATGATGATTGTAATAACAGTAATAAAGTCAAGAGTTTATTAAAATTATTATTTAAAATTATTGTCAAATCTTGAAGTGTCCTTCATCTTGGGACGGAACAGCAGCAGATAAAGATGGTTTCAGCAGACATCATGGCTCCTGTCGGGTTAATCTGTGGGGCAAAGTTGCAGAACGACCCAGCTTGACCCAGCTGGGAAAATGTGACCTTTGTCATAAATTAGAGGCCATTCATGACGCTACAACTACGAAGGATGTTGCTGTGTCTGAATCCTTCTGCAATGCAGCTAAATACAGATTTGTACTGCTGACATCATTTTAAAAGAAGTGCTATATCCACTGAGGATTTTAGTTTGGAATGCAAACTGTGATTTTAATTGTGACAATTTCAAAGGGCTTTCTGAGTAATCAGTGTAATTAAAGCCATCTGACATGTTTCAGTCTAGTAACCCTACTCCTCCCTGCTGCACGGAGCCGATCTAACGCCACAAACCTTCTATGATAGTCTGCATAAGTAAACGGCATGTATCAGTTTCTTGATGCATAAACATTCACAGTCATTAGTGCTATTAGGAATTTGCTGAGGAGGTTTCAGACAGCCTGGATTTTGATACGCTCAGCTTAGCAGGCAGGACAGCTGTCACGTAGAGGAGGTAAAGGACATAAAGGATTCTGTGTGACCTTCTGAACAAATTGAGGCTTTCAGAGTACGTCATAATTATTATGATGCGTTCAGGGGGAATCAGTGTTTGCAGCTCTGTCCCATTTTGCCTTAATGATGCGTGAAAATGACTATCTGTAGCTTATGAAGTTTTACAATACTAGAGCAATAAAGTCTGAAGGGCTGCAACAGAGGAAGTTCAGCTCGATGGCTTTTATCCCTGAAAGGAGAATTCCTCCTGTCTCATGTGGGCTTTTGACATTAACACGATAGATCCTTCAATGCTTTGAATAATTTATTTTAGAGCTTGGGTTTATCCTTTACACCTACTATATGACACTTTAGCTGTCTACTCTCCAAACAAATATACCTATTGATGTCATAAAGTCATGGGAGATGACAAATAATGTCAACAGAACATAATGTGGCTTTGAAGCTATTGAATACTTGTTTGTTATTTCGCTTCCCTTCATCAAAAGTGAAAACTGATTAATACTAGGGCCCGACCGATGTGCTTTTTTGGCACCGATACCGTTATAAAACTTTTAACAAAGGCCAGTATAATGGCCGTTACATCTCCCTCACAAAAAAAGAAATAAAAATAAAAATGTTCTTAAGATTAAACCCTTCATCATGCCTTTTTGATGCAAACTTATTTTCTCTATTACACACCAAAGAACTGTCTCAGTAACTCACTGGGTTTCCAAGTAATGCAAATAAGATTTATTTAGCAGATCTCAAACAACAGAACACACAAACTCAGTCACATCTAACATTCAAGTTTCGTGTTTTCTGAGTCTGTGGAAGTTACCTTAACTTGGTGAACTTGTTCACCCTGGACAGGAAATAATAGCACAAACATAAATCACTGGATGTATCTTTAGTGAAGTAGTCCCACACCGTACTACGACCCTCTTTTTCCATCTGTAACAAAATAATCTGCATAAAAGTACAGTTATATATCTGTTGATACCAAGAGAAAGTAAAATACATGAAATGTGGCATTTTTATACGTAAAGTTTCAAAATTATCATGTAAATAAATGATATCAGACATTGTTGCTCAAAACCAATGGCTCTGTTTTTGTTTGGTTCCCCAGCTGTTAAGGTTTTCTCATTTAGTAGTCAAGTCTTTTTTTTCCTTCCACTGAATTTTCTACTCCGTTTGTTGTGAGGTTTTTTCTAGTTAGTTATTCTTCTTTCCATTTTAGGTTTCTTTCTTCTTCTTTTGAATTATTTATTTATAGTTCCTCCCATGTTCCCCTGCTGTACTCTGCTCCCACTCAGCTCCTTCTCATAACTAGTCCTCTGTCATCTCTCACTCCTCAGTGCATACGGTTCAGTTTCAGTCATACTCTGCTGGTTTCAGCGTCCTAGCTACCTGATTTTATTTCTGTCACCTGATTTTTGACATTAAAATACTTTTGAGTTTTACACTTTTGTGTTTTGATCCTTTCCAAAGCCGACAATATTAGGAAAATAAAAATAAGATACGTTAAATGACTAGTATGTGGCAATGTATAAGCCTCATGTAAAATAAAAGGCTGAAAACATACAATAGATTTATTCTGTTGTAGAGAGGGATATTTATTTTTTTCATCGTAATACTGAGGAGGGACTCCCTGCCATTACAGAGCATCATATCTTTGTTGCCAACCCCCCCTACCCCGTCCCCGGCACCGACAACGGTTGTGGGAGTTTGAAGACTGCTGAAGAAGAGCGGATGAAATTGTCTGAGAATATTCCAGAATGTCTACCAGAAAAAGGCCATCGTTACTTACTTACTGCCCTGCATGACTAAAGGGGAAGCAGTGTGAGCTTTGCTTAGAGCGTAATGCTGCGGCAGTTTTTATTTTATTTTTTCACGTTAACTTTTCAATATGAGGCCATGAGGCACACAATAAACTTAGGAAGCATGTTGAGGGGAAACATACTTTTGTCATTGCTTATTTTACCGTTCAACTTACCACTGACCCAACAAATATGCTTAAAACTGAAGACACCTCCTACTTCCTCATCACCTTCGTCTCTGCTTCACTGAATTGCTTCTGCTGCTCCGCTGCATGTGTACTGTGACGGTGGCTCCACCCCCTGAGGAGTGGAGCCACACAACATGAGTTCATAAAGCTGACGCCATCTGCTGAATAGGTAGTGTAATATCGGCCATATCGGCCATATTTTTGGCCGATGGCCTATAGTGTTAATGACCCCAATATCGGCCGGCCGATATATCGGTCGGGCCCTAATTAATACTATAAAACGCATTAAAATAGAGGCTGGACTTCAAGTGAATACTGCTGGGGAGAGTTTACAGGAAACACAGGAGTGGTGGCGTGCAGCATAATGGTCAGTTTAGTCACTTTGCTGCTGCTTCTTGGAGACATACAATGGTACAAGGGTGCACCATTATTCCCTCCTCAAATATGCAGTACTGCAATTAAACAGG
Organism: Nothobranchius furzeri; assembly: GCF_043380555.1. NCBI lineage: Eukaryota > Metazoa > Chordata > Actinopteri > Cyprinodontiformes > Nothobranchiidae > Nothobranchius > Nothobranchius furzeri. The sequence continues at coordinate 43,904,088 of NC_091754.1, read as the reverse complement.
TTTCTGTTTCAAGGACTTTCAGTCACTCTCAACACATTAAAATGTGAAGAATGTTATGTGTTTTGGTTCATTTTGCCCTGAGAGGAAACAGATCAGTCAGAAAAGCTGGAACCAGGGGGCTTTGACTCCAGATGATTAAGTGACAGAATTCTGTGTGTTCTATGAAACATGCAAATAGGCAACACTTGCATGGGGTCATTTGATGAAAACACCATTGAGCAGTCTGCAGATTTCACACAAAAACATACATTTGTGAAGACAGCTTTAGTTGTGCATCCTAACCTGCTGCTACTACAGATCCTAACCATCCCTGGCTCACTGTGACCCAGATGTTGCTAAGAGCACCATCACACAGGCTGCACGCTCCACTACAATGTAAAAAATTAACCAAACCATGGACGGTCCCTGCAGGGTCTTTATGAGGGTTCCGTGGGCAGCAGTGGGCTGCCTGTTACCAGTGGGTTAAGACTATGTTCAAGCACAAACTAAAGATTGATGCTGAGATGGCAGTGGTGTTGTATCTCAGGTGGAGTGTTGGGAGGCTGTGTATGCATGACAGAATAGACATTATTGATCCCACAGTGGGAAACACACTTAGAGAACAGGAAAAACTAATACTGAGGCAGTGGGCTATTATTGTAACCTTCAGCAAATAAAAATATGAACAAAAATAGAAAATTTAGTTTTCAAGAAGAAAAGGACACAAATGTATGAATGGGTATTGCACGCGTACTGAATATTGCATTGATGTTACTGTGTACCAGGATAATGCCAGTAGCAGTTAAATATACACTAGTATCAGCTCCCCCCAAGCCCGGCCACGTTTGCTCCACCCTGTCTGAAGAATGCGGATGGGATTGAGCACATGGGCGGTCTGTGATCTGTGATGTCATGAGTATTCCCAAGCATGTGGGTGGGGCTAAAGAGAGAGAAGTCGGCGATGTCTCCATTACTAAACAAAAATAGTCTGATATGGCATTCTGCTTTGCCGTGTGTGTGTGTGTGTGTGTGTGTGTGTGTGTGTGTGTGTGTGTGTGTGTGTGTGTGTGTGTGTGTGTGTGTGTGTGTGTGTGTGTGTGTGTGTGTGTGGCATCCTGAATGATTAGGAGTCAGGCATGCGGGAAGCCCCTGCGGACTGATTCTATCCACCAATCGGAGGCTCCCTCTAAAGGTACGCATGCTTTTGAGCTGGCCAATCAGTCAGCAGTGGGCGTCGGCCCTGTTCCGCCCCAGAAGACGAGGGTTGAAAATCAGTCTTGTTGCTCGCGGGGAAATTCAAGACCCAAGTGGGAAAACTCCCAACCTGGTCCATGCGGAGTGGAGCTGATGCCAGTGTGTAAGGGCCTATGCACTCTTGCTGCTGAGGGGATGAATGACCTACGACAGTGTTCTATTTTACATGTGGGATGTCTCAGTCTGCTATGAAGGAGCTGCCCATGTCCTCCACAATGGGTGGGAGGAGCTTTTTCAAGATGGAGGTCATCTTCACCACCATCCTCCTTTCACACATCTCCTCAACTAAATTAAGTGGGCAGCCCAGAACCGAGTTTCCCTTCTTAACTAGCTCCTTTGGTCTGTTTCTGCCTCAGTCCGCGTAAATAACAGAGCCACCAACAGAGTGATAAAAGGCTGATTGGGTCTAACTCTGAAGAACTTCAGCCTTCTCAGGAAGTGGAGTAGGCTTTGGTCCTTCTTCTATAAAACATCTGTGTTGTGGGACCCATAGACATTAATACGTAGATGCCCCATTGGGCACTGGAGAATGTAACAGCGTCACCACCATATTGGTTGTGTTCCCCACTGTCCAAACCCAACTGCAGTCAAAGCATGGCGAGCAACTATGCCATTTTTTGTGCAGCCTACGGTAACCGGGGCATTATTGAAAACAGATCATGTGGGACTTTTCTGGGAACTTTCTTGTTGGCAATTTAATTTTTTTACGTGATTATATTTATATTTTAACTATCACGTCTTACCACTTGTCTGCCTTAATGAAAAAAAAACTGCTGCATGGTGTCGCAGTTGTTAGCACTGTTGCCTCGCAGCACGAAGGTTGCAGGTTCGAAACTCGGCTGCAGCCTTTCTGCGTGGAGTTGCGTGTTCTCCCCATGCATGCGTGGGTTTCCTCCGGGTACTCCGGTTTCCCCCACAGATCTCAACATGCCCTATAGGGTATAAATTCTAAGTCGCTTTGGATAAAAGTGTCTGCTAAATGAATAAAACATAAAACATAAACATAAAACAAAACATAATAAAATGTGTTTTAGTTGGGTAAACAGCTCCCTCAGTAGAAATAAATTTCCTGGAGGCAAATGGAGACCACCACAGCAGCTCCAGCAGGCAGCGCCAGTCCATATGATGTCTGTGGTGGGACCAGTTCAGTTTACTGTTGAGGTAACATCCAGGTACTTAAAGGTATCCACCACCTCTGTCTGCTCCCTGGATGTTTACTGGTGAGTGAGGAGGAGTGTTTCTCTGGAAGTCGATCACCGTTTCCTTTGTCTTGCGGTGTTCAAGCGAATTTGGTTACGCTCACACCAGTCCATGAAGCCCATGTTGACTGACCTGCACCCCGTACGGTCCCCCCTGAGTGTAGCTCATCACCACCAGCGTGTGAATGTGTGGATGACTAGTTGTGTTGTGAAGCACCTTGGAGGGTTGTAGAACCCTAAGAAGGTGCTATACAAATACAGACCATTTACCATCGACACGCAAATGGCATCGGCTCCCGCTTCCTAAAAGGCCCAGCCCTGCTCCCTTTCTTGGTTCAGGACCCTGGACAGGTCCAAAGTCAGGCCAGCTTTCCACCTCTGCCTTCCTTCAGCACCCCAGCTGCAAATGTTTTTACTTTTGGTAAATATAGTATTTAGAATAAGACATAGCCGTTGAGATGAGTTGTTTTCTAGTTATTTAGCTCTGGAGAATTTAAAGCGGACGTTTTTTTTAGAAACTGGTCACTCTAGGTTTCACATGCAGGCTGAACATGAAAGAACCTTCTACCACTTTTTTCTGCATTAGACACGGATAGAAAATAGATGGTGAAACTCTAGAATTAGAAAAGCCTGACAGAACATTCATGGACTCACCCATCTTGAGCCATGACAGGGAAGGCTGTTGAAACGTCTTGGAAACAGCAGAGAACGTCTCCTAGTAGAAGCTAACCGTTAACATTAGCAACTCCACCACACAGCAGAACTCCTTCATGCTTGCGTTATTTGTGGAGATAAAACATGGATGTTACAGAATGTCAGTGGTAGAGTCATGTTGCTGTTTGCCAATCAGAGGAGAGATGCTAGCAGGTTATTAACCCTTTGATGCATAATGGTCACTACAGTGGACAGGTACTCAAAATTGTAATTTCTTTTTTTTTGCTATTAAGCACAGCTGTTGAAGACTTTATTGCATGTGAGCCCCTCCATTTGTACTTCAGTAAGTCAAGCCACCATATTTCATGTTCAGAATGCACGCTGTCCACTGAGATGGACATGTAATAAATCATTTGTACATTAACAAAATGTTACAAAAAATATTTGTTGAAATTTGTTTCATTCACACCTAAAGATGAATGAAAAAAATTGTTTAAAAAATCATGTTTGAAGATCTCATAATTCATGCATCAGAGGGTTAATATTAATGAGACTAACCTCTACTTCCCGAAGCAGGAGCGCCACAGAGTTTTGACACTGATTCACACCATAGACCACAGCACATTTATTGAAATAAGAAGTCTAGGCATGCTTTCAGGCAGGACTGTTCACAGCAGCCTTGTGCTTCATCAGTCATATAAAGTTCTAGTGTGGTGTGATCATCATGTGGTTGCACCATGACCGAGAAGTTATACCATTGCGATGCCTGACTCGCAACATGATCATGGATGTATGTGGTTGCCTTTTAAACGGGCCGTCTGTCATCTTCACTGTAGTTTTTTTTTAAGTCCGGTCTGTGCTTCAGTAAGATGCAGGTACTAACACTCTAACCTGCTGGTTAATCAGAATCATGCTCCATATTATTGATATTAAAGGTGTGGTTCGCTGAAAAAAAAACATTTTAATGATTATTTCTGATTCTAACGGGTCACTCTGAGTGTTTCATGCAGACTGAACATGAGGATAGTCTCCTACACCTATCTCCTGCATTAGTGTCTGATAGAAAACAGACGGTGAAACTCTAGGATTAGAAAAGCCTGACAGATCTACGTCACACTGTCACTAACATTCATGGACTCACCCATCTGGACTCACAACGGGGAAGGCTGTTGTTGGTTTAGCGTCCAGAAAACAGCAGAGAACGTCTCCACTAGTAGAAGATAACATAAGCATTAGCAACTCCACCACACAGCAGAACTCCTCCAGGCTTGTGTTATTTGTGGAGATAAAACATCAACGTTGCAGAGCAAGTAGAGTCAGTGGTAGAGTTGTGTTGCTGTTAGCCAATCAGAGGCCAGATGTCCAAGTATCAGAAAATACCATTTGCAGCTCAACTCTCATCTGACTCTCTTTTAGCTCCGTTTTTAGTCCCGCCCAGTATGGCATACAGTAACCACTGCAAATGTGTGGATAAAACGTGTGGTCCGCACCTTTAATAAATGCAAAAGGCCAGCGATGCTCTTCTGTCATTTAAATTATTTCAGTTTGGCTTATCATAAACTCTGATTAGCACCCCACAGTAACTGCTGCTTCTGTCCTCGCTGCGGTCAGACCTCCAGTGTGAGGGTCAGGATACGAAGCACATTCGGGTGGTTCTGGTGAAGGTACGAACGCGTCTCAGCTGAGGGGAAGTCTCACATATCGAGTCAACGAGCTCTGTCATGACCTAGAATCTGGAGCACAAATCTTAAATCAGAGGGGGGGGGGAGGATTTTTTCCATTAGGCATGCAGGGCGTCAAGAATAGCTTCTACCCATTCTGTCTGTCTGTTTCTAGATCAGAAGATAAGGGAACGTAGTTTGAGACCGCTCAAGGGGAAATGAAGACTCATCAAGAGTTCCCATAGAGTTCCAACCAAGTCAGCAGGATGTGGAATAAAAGAATCAGCTGAGCTCAGAGTATTCTTGTAACCGTTTCATAATCCTTTTAAGGACAGTCAAATTAAACCCAGAACAAGTCTAGTTGAAACAAAGCAGTTCCTGTTTGCTAGTAACCACACACGTCTCCGTAAAAACACTGATTAGGGAGGGTAACCCGACGATATTCCCTATCCATATTCTAAAGCCTGTCATCCGTTTCTAATGGCGGCTAATTAATGTTAAGAGGCAAGGCAAGGGAACAAATGAACTGCAATTTTCTCTGTAAACAACTAATTAGAGCTAAAACCTACAATAGTAAAAACCTTGCAGTTTTGCATTTAATGAGGTGTTCAGTCATAGAAACAGGAAGTGATTTATGTGGTCAGACATTAATCCTACCTGCTCCCTCAACTGGTCAGCGACACCGTCAGGTGACTCACACGGAGGCGTGTTGGTGGACGATCCCAACAGCATGCAGCTGAGGCTGTAGAAACCAAAGTGGGTCTCTGCCATCGTAACACAACACCTCTGCGGTGGTTCATGTGGTCACATGACACGGGTGACCAGGCAGAACATCATCATAACCCAACAGGAAGTGTCTGGGCTGCTACTGTTTGCCATGTAATTATAATACTGTCTGAAAGTAACCGAGTAGGATAACAGCGACAGAACCCTCTGCTGCTGGTCTGGAAATGAAAACGACTCAAACCCATTCTGTGACTGGTGCTTCTTTACCTAGCTGTTAGCTTTTCAATCTGATCAGAACTAACCTGTTTCATTAAATAATCTGTACTTGTGTCAACAGCAGCTTCATCTTAAATACTACGGTAATGAAGAAACCACTGCGTGTTTAAAAAGATCCATAGATGGTTTAATACAACATACCATATTCTCAACAATTCAACATCAACAAAACTTTGTTTGTTAAAAAAAATCTGCATATTACCTTTATTGCACAGGACAGTTTGAATGTTTTTTCCATAGATTTCTTTTTTGTGTTTTTTTGCAAAAAGTTGGCTTGGACTATACACGGTTAGGATAATCCAGGGTGGAAATTCAAATGTAGGAGGAACAGAAATGAAAAACAGCATCCCGGACCAGTCGGGACCAAAACAAGGCTGGATACAGCAGCCACTTGGAACACAGAGCATTCATAATCAGCCAGAGGGAGAACATCCAGTTTTTTTCCTTTATGCAAAACAGATTACACCAAAGCTGCTGCAGATTGCTCCATGGGTGAAACCATCTGCATCTGTCCACCCATCTGCATATTCTGTCCATCCTTCCAATCATAAACTGTAATGTCATCCATCATAAATAGCTTCATACATGATTGCAAGGCCCAGCTGTCCACAGCGGGGAGTTAAAAGGCCGAGACCTTCAGACTTTACCTGTAGGACCAACTGGGAGCATCGATGTACAGAAACCCACCTTCCACGGCTTTAACGGGAAACCGGAGAGCAGAAATAAAGCATTATTTCGTTTTGCTCCAACAACAAACAAATGAAAATGAAAGTCCAGAGAGGTAACCGAGAGTGACAACACATTTCGTAGCTTGAGGAGCACATTGTGTCTGAAAAGCATCAAATAACCAGATAATCACTTGCATCTGTTTTCAGCCAAATCCTAATAAGGTGAAGGTGGATTAGTGACTACAACCCAATAAACACACAGCTAGTAACATCATAAAAAGCAGTTAATGATAGAAATCCTTTGAATTCAATAGAGCTAAAGGTTTTATTTATTTTAGTCGTGTAGCGATACACAAATGACTCCGTTAGACCAGAAACCGGAGTTTTTCCACCTCATTTATTTAAAAAGACCGCATCCCAAAGGCAGAGACAGAACATCAGAGCACACCTGCTGGGTGGGGGGGTGGGGGGTGGGGGGGGGGGGGGGGTGGCTTTAGGGATCAGCACAACCAGGTAACTTTGTTGTAAGTGAGTGGAGTGTTTCAGTGATCTGGTTTAGACCATCCCACAGGCCGTCCGTTAGGGCTTCATGACGTCTCTTATTGTCCAGAGGAAGTACAGACGTAGAAACAGCAGACACCCAACACAACAACGAGAGGAGAACATCTCACACGTTCCTACATAGAGCCTCTACCGTTGGTAACGCTGCTGATGCTACCCTCCCAGTGCACTCTCCTCACCGGTTTTTGGGTGTATTTTCATTGTTCGACTCCAGACCGGAGCTTTCTGACACTTGAAGACTGCTGGATGCTGGGTTTGGTCATAAGAGTGCTCAGGAAACTGTCGCTGGGCCGGTCCCACTGGACAGCTGTAGACCTGCAAATCACCCTCACACTCACCATGTTTAGTCTCGACACTGAAAATGCAGCATGTGGCTTTAAAGGGGATTGGAAAGTGCATGGATTTTGACCCATTTGACTTTCCATACTCCCATTTTCACCAAAGTCATGGTTGAGTGTAGAGGGCCGTAGCTACATTCAAGCTGTTTCCAGATCAATGACAGCATTTGGGCTGAATGAGCAGCTTTGAATGAGTTTGAATGTATTTTGCACTAAAACAATGAACTGATAGTGCTGAACAGAAGACAGACTCAGTGTGTTTATATCTGGGTCAAACTTTAACCTGGGAGCCTTTATCCTAGTTTACATGTCTGTTTCCACCAAACTCTCACTGAAGGTTGTTCCACCCCACTACACTAGGTGGCGACATGCGTCCTTTGATGTCGGCATGCTTTCAGTTAGCCTTAGCGACACAAGTAGTAAAGAAACGCTGGCGGTAGTGAAGCAGTCGGAGTGAAACCGGATATGCACAATGGCTGACGGAATGGACACCAACAGCACCTGCAGCACAGCTGATTTGGTACGGACCGCCCTGTACTGACGGTGTTCCGCATCTTACTTTGTGGTGGTGATGCTATCAGAAGGACGCTTCTGCAGTCTTGTCACTTCTGGAAGGGGAGTGCTTAACTGAGTGTTTACCTGTGGAGGAAGTCGGGTTCCTACTGTGTATCTGGGTGCTGCAGCTGGATAAGGACACCTTCAGCCAGACTAACACTCACATGCTTGAAAAAACGTCGGCCTATCTAAGGTTTGGTTCTGTGAAACACATGTAAACGCACCCCCGCAGCACTGGGACCACATGTATCGTTACACCCCTACTGGAGTTCAGCACTGGCATGATATTTATACCTCATTTGTTTCACTTTTTAGGTAATTAGCTGATGTCAAAGTAAAATGTATACCAGACTTAAAAGTACAGTTTGATCGACGTCGTACACTTCTCATATTTTTGAAAAAATACCCTTGAATGTATTTTAGCTTAAGAAAAAGTAATCATTGGATGACTCAGAGGTAAATGTACCTAAGGACAAATAATAACAAACATACCAGAACATCAAAGCTAACAGTGTACCTGTGATTGAAACCGTCTTAATGTGCTCGTCAACCCCTACAAATGACACAACTGCACATGAAATCCCCCCAAAAGAACAGAAAAGCACACTAAATAAAAAAATATAGACACATACAACAGCAATTATTCAAATATGATCTGCTCCTCATATTTTGGCTGTTTCTTTTTCTTCTTTCTGATATATTTTCCCACTAAATATCCATAGGAATAGGATTTGTTCAAATTTTATAACAAATCAGACTTGATTTCTCCCACGTCGTTTTGTAGAAATGATGAGTCTCTGGGCGTGGTTTAGCTCCCTCCCTCTTTCAAAAGTCAGAAACTGGCCTTGTGTCAAGTCCACCAGTTAGGAAAGCAGAGACTGTGTTAGCACACCATAATCCACGGGTTTGGAGAAGAAAAGAAAACAGTTTTCTTTTCTCATTTGTCTAAAGTTTGGGTTGGAAACAAACTGGTACCACAGCCTTCTTAAATCATTTTCATGTTAAACTTGCGAGGCGCGTCAACCGCGGTGCTGCTCATGCCAGCGTCTGACTTGCGTGGAACGTACTCAATCTCAATGTTGTGCTTGGTGTTGCCTTTACCTCTGCTCCACAGAAACAGCAGCACCAGGCAAAATAAGACGACACCAAGAAAGGAGATGAAGCCCATTGTGGTCGCGATAATCAGAGTCTTGATGTCAAACGGAAAAGGGACGTTGGCTTTGGTACCATTAGCACCTGTCTCCGTAGGCTGGTTGGATATGAAAGCAAACGTCTTGTTGGGTTGATGTGGCCAATCAGGCGAGTAGCTATGGATATGTAGGTGAGCAAGAGAGGTGTCGTTTCCACCTGCATTGCTGGCTATACACACATATGTGCCATTATCTTGGATTTGAGCATAGCGTACCTCGAGGGTGCCATCTGGTAACACAGAGAGCCTTCCAATTGTCTTGGTGGTGATAAACCTTTTCTGTGGAGAGAGCCACAGAATTACTGGAGCAGGATCCCCATCTGCTTGACAGGCAAAATGAACAATGGCTCCTTCATCAACAAATTTCTGCTGAGGACTGCGATCCCTAATCCTTGACTTGCGACACGTGAAGTAGTTTGGCTGCAGAACATCTGGGAAATCTTTGAACTCTTTGCCTTGAACAAACTCAGGAGAAGCACACGTGGGCTGCTGCTTGTTGAAGTTTAGTCGCCAGCGTCGTCGGAACACCCATAGGAGTCGGCAGTCACAGGCCAGGGGGTTATCGTACAAGGCCAGGGTTTCCAGGTTGCCAACTGAATGGAAAGCAGACTCCTCCAAAGTGCTGAGAGAGTTCCCGGAAACATTTAGAATTTTCAGGTAGTTCAAGCTGCGGAAAGAGTAGGGCTCAATCATAGCTAGTCTGCCCCCAACCAGGTGAAACTCCTGGAGACGAAGAAGGTCGTGGAGCTTATTTCCCTCTATAGTAAGGATGGGATTATAAGAGAGATTAAGAAAGCGCAAGTAAACCAAGTGCCGCAGGGCTACATAAGGGATTGCGGTCAGGTTGGCATTGGCGATGGTGAGAGAGGTGAGATTTAATCCATACAAACAATTTGGGGTCATCGTATCCAAGTATGGCCAGTTGGCTATTTCCAGGACCTTCAGCCGATAGAGCCGTTTAAAGGAGTAATCCCGTATGACATTGATATTGAGATGGCGCAGCCTGAGAGTGATCAAACTGTGAAGGTGGCTAAAAGCCTCAGTTGGCACATAGGTCAGGTTACACTTCTCAAGACTTAGGTGCTCTAGGCTACTAAGACCATGAAAAGCCCGGTTGGAGATGAAAACCAGATCATTATCACCCACCTCCAGAGACCGGAGGCTGTACAGATCCTGGAACATGTAGTCCAACAGGATGACAATCTTGTTCTCACTGATGTCCAGCTCTGTGAGATTGCTCAGGCCTGTGAACACGCCCAGCTGAATCAGCTTAAGCTTGTTGCTATGCAACCCCAAAGTCCGTAAGAAATTAAGGTTGTTGAACGCTCCAGGTTCAATAGTGGAGATGGTATTTTCACTCAGCTCCAGGTGTTCAAGGTTAGTTAAGCTGGAAAACTCATCCTGGTTAATCGTTCTGATGCGGTTCTTGCTGAGGTCCAGCAGCCTGGTTTCTGCAGGAATGCCTTCGGGAAGGGACACGAGCCTTCTCCTGTGGCACATCACGGAGTGCTCTTTGCACTCACAGCGGGATGGGCAGAGTGTGGTGGAGCTAGACAGCACAGTCCCCAGCATCAGGATCAGGATGGGCTGCCAGCAAGCCACCAGGCAGCTGTGCCCAGTCACTCGCCTGGCCACCATCTTATCGGTTACCTGGGTAGAAACAGAGAGAGGACAAGCATTAGAAAATGATTTCCTTAGCTGGTGTTGGAGCATATCCCGAACCAATCATCCGCCGCATGTACTTAATTTATTCTAGAAAGCACGAGTGGGTGTTACGCTTGCTTTTGGAACGTTATTCTAACTCCTGTGTTTCTTTGAAGCTTCTGGTTAACGCAGCGAAGTGAACTCCATCCTCATAGCTCCGATGCAGCGAACGGGGCCGAGAATATGACACCTGTTCCAATATTTATGAGCAGATGTAAGATGAATACAGGTCACTGTGAATAAGGCGTGTGTGCTTGCATAATTGAGAGTGCTGACAGGTTCCAGTTTGCATCATATGCTTGTCCACACACCTTTTAAAACAGGAACTTATTCAAAGGCCTGATCATTCTGGTGCTCTACCAGCGTCCTGCTCTACACCCCCACTGTGTCTGCTGTGGGCGGCTGAACATTATTTCCACAGACCACCTTGCTGAAACTCAATCAGTCAATGCCGCCGCTCTGATATAAAGTGACGGGGCACAGTGTCAAGCTGAATTAATGGCATTTTCAGTAATCCACACCGGGCCGTGCCACAGACAGATAGGCTGAGCACATTCTCGTAGAACCACCAAGTCTCTGAGTTAAAACCCCCGGGTTATCAAAGATGGATGGTGGCATGAGTGATGGAGGTGCTGCGGCCAGTGTCCCGCTCAAGCATCTTCAAAGATAACAGACGATACACACCAGGGAGCTGGGTAGACCAATACATGGTGGAGAGAAATCTATTGGCTCAAACATGGCTGATGCTTAATTACGTGATGCTGATAACTAGTTAACGTCATTATATAAATGCTCTGTGCTGCTGCTGGTTATGGATTAGAGGATGTAGCTCAGTTTCATTTCCTTCTGTGTGAGGTCAAAGTTCACATTGGGGATTTGGTGATACCATCTGTAATCAAGAGGGTTTGTCTCAGATCAAAGACCTGCAGCAGTGCCTTATTCTGCCCAGAGCCCTGTGTGTTCATTCTTATTCCTTAACTCCATCGACTGGGTCAGCGCTGTGTGTGTGTGTGTGTGTGTGTGTGTGTGTGTGTGTGTGTGTGTGTGTGTGTGTGTGTGTGTGTGTGTGTGTGTGTGTGTGTGTGAGTAGTGGAATAGTGATGTGTTATGGAAAAAGGAATTAGAAGAATTAGCGTTATGGTTAAGAACCTGCTGGGTTCTCTGTAGCTGATCCAACAGCAGAGATAACGACTCTTCAGTTTGAAGTTTTCCTTTCCTACAGACAGACATGAATGGGTGAATGAGCACCTTCTTATCAGCAAATAGTTGAGGTCATGATGAGGTGAGAAGATTTGGAGCTTCTTAATTACAGTGAGGAAGAGTTACCACTGTCAGGTGACTGCATTTATCCAAGGATATTCCAGTATTTAATCCCGTTCTTTATGTTGTGATCCCAGGGCCCTCCTGCCATTAAGATGCCTGAATCAGCCCCTCTGGGAGGTGTCCAGAAAGCCCTTGGACCAAATGCCCCAACCACTTCAGATGGCTCCTCTCAATGAGGAGCAGCAGCTTCCTCCAAGTCCCTCCTGGATGTCCGATCTCCTCATCCAATAGGCTGAGTGAAGGAAAATTAATGTGGCTGCTTGTATTGAAAAGTGTGAACCAAGTAAGGAACATGTAGAAGTACCCTGATCTGAAAGAAGTCAACAGATCATCATCTTTCTGAATAATAGGCACTTGTTGATGTGAGTTTCATTTATCCAAGGTACTGGATGGATGGATGGATGGATGGATGGATGGATAAATGGATGGCTGCAGCTTTAGCAGGCTGTGGACTTGTAAGAATTAGAATAGGACTCGTGATCGTGGCATCAGCAGCCGCCCCACTGGCGGTATTCGAGTCCTTACTTGTTACTACTGTAAATGGCGCGCTCCATCTCATTCTTGCAGCTTAAATGAATCTATTACTCATTTGATCGGTTACATTACTCAACTATGGTAAATCGTTGCTGTGCTGTGGGGTGACACCTGGTGATCACCAGGAGGAATAAAGGTGGAAAACAGACTCCTTTTCCACCATTTTCCAGCCTGGAGCCACAGCCACGGAGACCAAGCACAACAAAGTGTCTGGAAGGCACTGAACATCTGCTTCTGGAGTAGTTACAGATTTCTGTCCTTCAACCACGACATGCACACACAACACACACACACATATGCTACTCACACACACTGGTAAGCTAATGCGGGCGCGTTGATACACATCACAACTTCTCCTGGTACGCTTCTTCTATAGGATGACCATTCTGATAGTTCTACTAGAAAAACCAGCAGCTGAAACCCTCTCATCCGGACGTTTACGTTCATTCACAGCACAAACAAGAGAGCTGAAAATGTCCATTATTCAGAGCCGTGGTCGCTGCTCCAGTCGTGGGCCGTTCATATGGATCCAAACCATTTATGATGCTGATTTGGTCCAGTTCCCCATTTCTTCATTTAACATATTGCTGTATGTTCTGAATCCTTTTTGGGATTTGAACATGCTGTTTAACGTGTCGTACATCTCTGTGACATACTGTTCGTTCTCAGGTTTGTTTACATCAAATGTGCTAATAGCCACAAAACGGAACCTTCTGCTTCTCCTTACCTCCTTCAGCTCACACGGTTAGTGCTCAACGGGATTTACTAACAAAAACTTTATTGCAATGTTTGAAAGAATGTGTGTGTGTGTGTGTGTGTGTGTGTGTGTGTGTGTGTGTGTGTGTGTGTGTGTGTGGGTGTGGGTGTGTGTGTGGGTGTGGGTGTGTGTGTGTGTGTGTGCGCACATCATTAAATTCATCCTGCGTGGTCACAGAGAGCATGTCTGCACACGTCCCAGAGGGCTACGCGTCATCGAGCCCTGTTGCATAAGACCTCTAAGGCCGCCCTTGTTCGCTGTGTGTTAGTAATGTCGCTGAATATCCAATCCACCATACCAGCGTGTTTTCATAAAGTTCCATCAGTGTGAGGTAGTAGCAACCCGCTGTGCCAACTACTGGAAAACACCAAAAGACCAAGAGAAATGGTCATTTCTACAGTTCCCGAGTCTCGGAAAGTCCAAATTCAAAGACTCCCAGCAACAACCTCGTCATCGTCGTCGTCTTCCTCCGCTTATCCGGGTCCGGGTCGCGGGGGCAGCATCCCAACTAGGGAGCTCCAGACCGTCCTCTCCCCGGCCACCTCTACCAGCTCCTCCGGCAGGACCCCAAGGCGTTCCCGGACCAGATTGGAGATGTAACCTCTCCAACGTGTCCTGGGTCGACCCGGGGGCCTCCTGCCGGCAGGACATGCCCGAAACACCTCCCCAGGGAGGTATCCAGAAGGCATCCTGACCAGATGCCCAAACCACCTCAACTGACTCCTTTCGATCCGGGGGAGCAGCGGTTCTACTCCAAGTCCCTCCCGAATGTCCGAGCTCCTCACCCTATCTCTAAGGCTGAGCCCGGCCACCCTATGGAGGAAACTCATTTCGGCCGCTTGTATCCGCAATCTCGTTCTTTCGGTCATTACCCAAAGCTCATGACCATAGGTGAGGATTGGATGTAGATCGACCGGTAAATCGAGAGCCTGGCTTTCTGGCTCAGCTCCCTCTTCACCACGACAGATCGGCTCAGTGTCCGCATGACTGCAGACGCCGAAACAATCCACCTGTCGATCTCCCGATCCCTCCTACCCTCACCCGTGAACAAGACCCCGAGATACTTAAACTCCTCCACTTGACCTCTCCCCCGACTCGGAGTTGGCAAGCCACCCTTTTCCGGTCGAGAACCATGGTCTCAGATTTGGAGGTGCTGATCCTCATCCCAGCTGCTTCGCACTCGGCCGTGAACCTACCCAGCAAGAGCTGAAGGCTCAACCTTAAGCATCAAATGTGCTAATAGCCACAAAAGAAAACTTTCTGCTTCTCCTTACCTCCTTCAGCTCACACGGTTAGTGCTCAACGG